>NC_079194.1:36325711-36473211 GCF_029499605.1 Hyla sarda
CAAGTGAATAATTATTCTACTTGTTGGTCCCACGCACCTATTTTTATATTGCTTCCCAGTAGGACATGCGAACAGAATGAGCATGTCCTGTAAGGAGGATTACCCTTTAAGGCATGCTTAGTCAACCAGTGAGTCCCTGAATGTTCCAATGGCCCGATACGTCCAGTGCTGGTTAATCTTTTCAACTTGTCCCCCAGTGTAATGTTCCTTCTGTAAGTAATGAGTGGGGAAATTTAGTGACATCTTTTAATTTGCTATCAGAATCGAGAATTAACTAGTTGCGGCGAATGGCAGTTGCTACAACTGAATTCCTCCTGTTCAAGTTGGCAAGTGAGAAAGTAAAGCGTTTGGGATTAGGGAGACATCTATTGCTTTTCTTTATTATATCAATTCTCTTTAATGCTCTGACATGTTGGAGACTCTCGTCAATGACTCTCTCTGGATACTGTCTAGCAAGTAATCATGTCTTTAGGTCTTCTGCTTGTACCTCAAACGTGATCTTCACTGTTGATTCTCTTGAACCTCAAATATTGAGAATATGCAATACTCTTTTTGGTGTGTGTGGGGTGCGAGCTGTGATAATGTAGCAATGCATTACGAGCAGTAGCCTTGCAAAAACCTTGGGTGGTCAAACTGAAACCTGTCGCCTTCAACTTTGCATCTAAAAAATCCAGCTCATCCCCCCAAACACGGCGGTGAATAACATATTCTCTTTATTAGAATGGTTCAAATAGGCTACGAACTCAAAAAAGGTGGATTCAGAATCATCCCAAATGACCAGTATGTCATCCACATACCTCAGGAAACCCTTTATATGTTTCTGTGGTGTCGGTGAGGGTAATGTGTAGTTACTGTTTCGTGATGCCAGGGTGTGATTGACCTATACACCACCCAAGGTAGACCAGCTTCTCCTGTGCCAGGCACGGGGCAAATAATTACTGCGAGTTATGGGTAACTGGTTTGCTTTACTGAGGTTGGAAAGATTGTACAATCCGTTACAGCTCAGATTAGCATGAAGGAGATGCAGGGTGAACTTTGTGAAGCTTATCGGCTTGCTGGGACTTGTTGATTGTGCTGTATATGACTGACTTGACTTGTATGCAGCCCATGCTAGACTTTAGTGACTTGAGCTTGACTAATTTGCTGGACTTGACTTGTATTAAATTTCCCGAACTTAGTGCTTACCGCAATGCTTTGACTTTGACCTGGGTAGTGGGGTTAACAGGTCATAGATGTGTGGTTGCTGGACTAGGCCTCAGGCCTCCTTCAGGATCACCTCCCAGACAGACGTCACTCCTCACCAAACTGTACCACAGCAAGAGCACTACGAGCTCAGGAGAGAGAGCTAAATCCTGACCTCACTATATAAGGGAGCAATTTAGAGAGATCCCATTGACCGGATAAGTCACTTGGTTCACCTTTGCATACTCCCCTAACAACAAGGTTCATAGCAAAGGGATTCTTAAAGTAACAAGTGCATAGAAAATACTCATGCATTAATCATTATATAACATTGCATCAGAGAGAGTTCTGAGGAGAGTGGGCCCAACACGGACATTGAAGCAGCATCTGCCACACAGGATGGGCAGGAGTATAGAAGAACACGAGATTCTGTACTGGGTTACCACATTTCAAGAAAGGGTTCTCGGTGGAAAAGACATACCTTCGCTCAAAAATTACAAGCAAGAGTTTGGAATAAGTGCAGGAGACCAGCGTGCCCATAGCAGTGCCGGTCTCCTGCCTGTGCCAATCCTCTCCATCCCTAAACTTATTGTGAGTCAGAATAAAAAGAAGGGAGTCACAAAAGAAAGAGATGAAATCATCAGTCTTGTCCGTCTCTTGCAAAAATTCACTGATAGCCTGTACACCCACATCATGAGGGATACGGGTGTACAGGCTCTCAATATCAATAGCAGCTAGTCTGTAATCTTCATGCCAGTCAAAACTGTCCAAGGAAGTAAGAAGGACACCAGTGTCTTTTACATAGGTAGGGGTAGAAGGAAGAAGGGGTTTTAATAGCCACTCAATGTACTGCGAAAGGTATTCAGTTGCAGAGCCGATCACAGCCACGATGTGGCATTAAGGGGGTCAACTCTGCAACTTGTGCACCTTGGGCAGGTAAATCCATTTGGGATGTTGGGGAGCAGTTGGAAGGAGCCTCTCAGCAGTCCTCAGCAAGATCATTCCCTTGTCACATTGCTCCCTGAAAAAGGACCTGAGCTGATTTATGGTTTTAAGCGTAGGATTGCTAAGAAGGGGTTTATAAGTGAAAGTATTTCCTAAAAGATGCCTTTTTTCAGTGTCATAAGCCTCTAGAGTCATAACGATTGTACAGCCGCCTTTGTCAGCTCACACTATTTTGAGGTCTTTTATGGAGGACAACCACTTCAGTAGCCCATTCTTCATGCATGTTGCTCTCAACTTTAGGGAATGTCAAGGACTTTACGTCTCGTACTACAGCCCTCGTGAATAGATCAATAGAGCTACCCACAGAGATAGGAGGAGAAAACCTGGACATGTAACACCTCCACGTATGGAAAATCAATGGATGAGCCACCTTCATCAGCTAATAGGCACAAATCATTCAGAGTCCTGGTCTCTTCACTAGTGAGATTTGATATGGGGGAGAAACCCAAGGAACCTACAATGGCTGGTAATTTATCCTCTTTTTGCCCCTCTTTCTCAACAGGGTGTTCGATTTTGTGGAACATCTTATGTAAACCCACTTTGCGTGTGGCTTTAAAAAGATCTACTTTGAACTGTGCGAAATCAAATGACTCCCACAGTCCGAAGTTTAAGCACTTGGAAAGTAATGAAATGCGGTCTTCAGACAAAGCAATGTCTGTGAGATTCATCACATTGCTGGGATCAGTGACTGTCTCTAGTCCCTCCAAGAGACCCCCTTTCACTTTTTCATTATCATGGTGTCTTTTTTTCCCTCGACCCCTTCTGATTCTCCCCTCAAAGGGAGGGAACCGGGGGCAGAGGTTTGACACTGGGTTGTCTCGGCATCATAATCTGAGGTGCAGTAATCAGATGGATGCTTCCGAGGGTTACCACAACATTTGTTGTTAGAGGGTCTACAGCGTTTAGATGGCTTCTTTCTGTTCCACGTGAACACCTGGGCATTGTCAAAATCCAATTTATCTCGTATGAATTTCTCCCTCTTGCACTCTTTGATCTCAGCTTGGGTGACTAGCAATTTCTTCATAAACATATTGGCTGTGGATTCGCTCACTCGGGTTCGGTACTCTGTCTTGGTCTTACGCAACACGGTAGTAACCGTGCTGTATTTGGGTTGACTATTTTTTAATACAATCCGTGTGAGTCTGGCAGAATGACTGCACTGACCTCAAGTTTGCCCGCTTTTAAAAAGTCCCCCACCTATCTATGGTGGAGACCGAAATAGGATGTTGTTGCAGAAGGAGGTTTGTTGGATTGCCAGACTTGATGCCACCGACGGTACGCTTGGTCTGAACGATAGTAACAAGTTCAGCTCCTTCCTTCAATTAATGTACATTCTTGTTTGTTTATATGTTTATTGTTTATATGTTTGTTCTTTGCTTGCTCTTTCCATGTGTACACTGTCATTTGGTTCAGTTTATGCATCATGTGACCTAGCGGCATTCTGGCGCCACCCATATATAAATCGGAGTAGCACTAGCTGACGCTGTACCGTCATACGCACGAAATGGTCTGTTCCGTTGCCCCCTGCCGAACGCTGCCATACCCGCCTGCACCTGTCATGCTGTTCCTGACCGAATAAAGCACTACCCTGGATGGTGAGTGCCGTCTGCTGGTCTTCTCTGTGTTTACAATTCATTATCAAAGTCTATACTTGATGTGTTATCACCTTTCCACCTTGCCTTATGAACGTAAACCCTGGGCAACACGCATAAGTGTTAACCATTTAGAGGATAACCATATGCAATGTGTCTGTGATGGAGTAGGCATGTGTAATGTCATGAACCAATACTTGATCGTATATATGAGGATACCACATGTCCTATGGATTTAATTTATATATAAAGAACCAATTGCACTTGGATAGACATATACCTTTCACAGTTTCTACATGTCAACCACCCTTAAAGGGTACTCCGGTGAAAACCTTTTTTCTTTTAAATCAACTGGTGGCAGAAAGATAAACATATTTGTAAATTACTTCTATTGAAAAATCTTAATCCTTCCAGTACTTATTAGCTGCTGAATGCTACAGAGGAAATTCCGTTCTTTTTGGAACTGATGACATCACGAACACAGTGCTCTCTGCTGACATCTCTGTCCATTTTAGCAACCGTGCATAGCAGATGTGTGCTAACTGCTGGGGACTTGGGTTCAAATCTCACTAACGACAACAATAAATAAAGCGTTATTATTATTATAATAACGTCAGCAGAGAGAACTGTGCTCGTGATGTCATCAGAGAGCATTCCAAAAAGAAAAGAATTTCCTCTGTAGTATTCAGCATATAATAAGTACAGGAAGAATTAAGATTTTTTAATAGAAGTAATTTACAAATATGTTTAACTTTCTGCCACCAGTTGATTTAAAAGAAAAAAGGTTTTCACCGGAGTACCCCTTTAACTTGGGTGAATTGTACCAGTGCCTAGAGAATGTAACTAGCCCCCTCTCCTGTCTTATCTCAACAGCCATAAATATCTAAGGAGACATCTAGTACATTCCTCTCTCTGGCACATTTGTAGAGAATAGACTCTAGAATAAACTGTGGCCTTTTCATGAACTTTCTTGGGCCTACTAGTACACATGCAAATTAGCCGACATTCACAACATGGCCGATGCCATACTTATCAACATAGTGATTCATTTTTGGGGCTAACAATTAGGACAACATTCTATATATCTTATTCTCTCTCTCCCATCGGGCTTACTCCGATTTAATAGGGACATCACTGAGGGAGGGGTAGTCTTCAGGTTGGTGGTCTCCCTTATCAGGGCGGGTGCTCCAGTTAGGTAGGAACAGTGGGTCCGGGTGGAGACTTTTAGGGCTAGACCTATTTGTCAACTAAGAAGGTCTTCTGGTAACCCACATCCTACCTTGTGGCCTGCATACTCTTAGACATTTCTCAGTGTACACTCCTCCCGAATACATGTTCTGTTTTCTGTATTCCTTTGAGTCATTCCTTTGTCATTATTTTATTCTGTCATTGTGTATAGTTAATTTTGATGCACTGTGTCTGAGGGGATTGTTTTTACAAAAATACTTAAGAAAAGTTATGTTTTATCTCAGATGAAAAACTGATCACACAGAGTTTTTCAGGGGAGATACTGCTTGTTTGGCTTAAACTTACACCAGAATTTTGTGCAATTTTCAGCTCAACTAAGACTACATCCCTCCATCCTTTTCTTGGTAAAATTGCTTTTAAATTGTCTACCTTGGGCCTCTTGTTTTGGAGCCCTCCACAAGCTTCTTACAATAACTTGCTAAAACTTTTTGGTCATTCCTCTTAGCAGAACTTGTGTAAGGGTGGGTTCACACTACGTTTTCTCCCATACGGGAGCGCATACGGCAGGGGGGAGCTAAAACCTCGCGCTCCCGTATGTGACCGTATGCGCTCCCGTATGTCATTCATTTCAATGAGCCGGCCGGAGTGAAACGTTCGGTCCGGTCGGCTCATTTTTGCGCCGTATGCGCTTTTACAACCGGACCTAAAACTGTGGTCAACCACGGTTTGAGGTCCGGTCGTAAAAGCGCATACGGCGCAAAAATGAGCCGACCGGACCGAACGTTTCACTCAGGCCGGCTCATTGAAATGAATGACATACGGGAGCGCATACGAAGGCAAACGGGAGCGCGAGGTTTTAGCTCCCCCCTGCCGTATGCGCTCCCGTATGGGAGAAAACGTAGTGGGAACCCAGCCTAACTCAGTCCGGTTTAAAGGCCTCTTTGCTCACAAACCTTTTCAGTTTAGCCCAACTTTTCAGTGAAGTCTGGGCTTTGTAATGGCTGCTCCATTAACTTCACATTGTTTTGTCCCACCCTTGGAGTATGCTTGAGGTCATGTCCATTTGGATGACCAACTTGTGCTCATGCTTTAGAGGGGTTATCCAGGAAAAAACTTTTTTTTAATATATATATATCAACTGGCTCCAGAAAGTTAAACAGATTTGTAAATTACTTCTATTAAAAAATCTTAATCCTTTCAGTACTTATGAGCTGCTGAAGTTGAGTGGTTCTTTTCTGTCTAAGTGCTCTCTGATGACACGTGTCTCAGGAACCACCCAGTTTAGAAGCAAATCCCCATAGCAAACCTCTTCTACTCTGTGCAGTTCCCGAGACAAGCAGAGATGTCAGCAGAGAGCACTGTTGCCAGACAGAAAAGAACAACTCAACTTCAGCAGCCGATAATTATTGGAAGGATTAAGATTTTTTAATAGAAGTAATTTACAAATCTGTTTAACTTTCTGGAGCCAGTTGATATATATATATATATATATATATATATATATATATATATATACATATATATATATCAAGTTTTTTCCTGGAATACCCCTTTAACTTCTGGGCTGATCCCTTCAGATGTTGATTCAAAGCCTCCCCCGCCTATTTCCTCTATACATGACCATGGGGGAGATTTATCAAAACCTGTGCAGAGGAGAAGTTGACCAGTAGCCCATAGCAACAAATCAGATCACTTTATCATTTTGCAGAGGCATTTTTTATTTTTTTTTTAAATTAAGCAATCTAAAATTTTACTCTGCTCAGGTTTTGATAAACCTCCCCCTATGGGTATAATGGCCAATGACTTCCATGTTTGTTTCCTTAGAGGATATTTCTCCAAAAAGTAAGATCTATGGAGGGTATTTATCAACAGATTTATGAATGTTTTTATTGCGTTTTTTCTGGCGCATTTCTTTGGCGCAGTGTCTTTTTGCGCCAATATTTGGTGCCTTCTCACCTCTATCAAATTGTAAACTTGCTAGGATTTTGACGGTCCTGTGTAGGATTTTTGCAGTGGTCAGTAATTTATCAATTGCGTCAATTGTATTTTGGCGCTAATTTGCTTGTTTTTGACGCATGTTTGACGCAAATCACCGCCAACAATATTCTGACACGGAAAACACACATACCAAAGGAAGAATCTAGTATGCGCCAAAAATTACTAAAAGATGTGTGCCAAATGATAAATTTGGCGCATGTCTGTAAAAACCAAAGTAAAAAAGAAACAAAAAAGAAACTGCCAACAGGTAAAAATGATAAATACCCCCCCCCCCCTATGTCCCCATATGCAAATGCAATTTATTATTTCTCCTTGCTGAGTGGCCTTTTATACCATTTCGATATATGTTTTACTGTTGATGTAGATACTTTTGCACCTTTTTCCTCCAGGCTCAAGGTCATTGGCTGTTCTTGGATTTGCTGTTGTCCATCTCTTGGAGACAGAACGAATCTCCTTCCTGAACAGTATAATGGCTGTACGGTCCCATGGGGTGTAAACTTGTATATTATCTGAACAGATAAATGTGGGACCTTCAAATGTGATGAAATTGCTCCCAAGAATGTACCCCACTTCTGGAGGTCCACAATTCCTTTTCTAATATCTTGGCTGATTTCTTTTAAAGGGGTACTCCGGCGCTTAGACATCTCATCCCCTATCCAAAGGATAGGGGATAAGATGCCTGATCGTGGGGATCCCGCCGCTGGGGACCTTGGTGATCTTGCACGCCGCACCCCGTTCAAATCAGTCCCCCGGAGCGTGTTCGCTCCGGGTCTGATTACTGTCGATCACGGGCCGGAGCGTGACACCACGACTCCGCCCCCATGTGACATCACGCTCCGCCCCCCTGAATGCAAGCCTATGGGAGGGGGCGTGACGGCCGTCACGGCCCCTCCCATAGACTTGCATTGAGGGGCGGGGCGTGACGTCACACGGGGGGTGGAGTCGTGACGTCACGCTCTTCGCTCTTTCGCTCGCGTGGTTGGGATCCGAAGCCTCCAGCGTTGCCGGAAGCCGTTGGGGTGGGTGCTGCAGCCGAGATCCCCGCGATCTGACATCTTATCCCCTATCCTTTGGATAGGGGATAAGATGTCTAGGAGCGGAGTATCCCTTTAATTTTCACATGATGTCAAGCAAATAGGCAAATAAGTTTTAAAGGGTTCCTGTCGCGTTAAAATAAACTTTTGACATGTCCTAGAGACATAAAAAAAAGTTTTCATCGGTTGGGGTCTGAGTGTTCAGACCCCAACCAATTGTTAGAATGAGCGGGGAGAAAAGTGCAGCTGACAGAGACAATCCCATAGACTTACATTGTAAGTTTGTAGTGCAAAGTCTTCTTCCAACATATTCTAGCTATTGGTCGCAGTCTGAACACTCAGACCTAGACCAATCTAAACTTTCAACATATCAAAGTTTTTTTAAAGTGACAGTACCCATTCGTACTACTGCCACAGGTTGCCTCCAATCATGTGATATGAATAAAGGTTATCAGAAGCTTCTAAATCCATGATATTAATTTCTGGAAATTTCCAAACTATTTCCAGTACAGTTAACTCCTGCACCGCTGGATCTGTGACATAGTCTGTAAACAGTTTTGGGAAAAGTTGACTGTGTCCTGTACAAAGTAGAGATCTGAAACAACTTGCAGAAACTCTAATGTGGCGGAGAGAATTATGACTTTTTCTGTCTTCCACCTAAGTGTATGGAAACTTAAGACTTTAACTGTATATTAAAGGGGTACTCCACTGCTCAGTGTTTAGAACAAACTGTTCCGAACACTGTAGCCGGCGCCGGCTGTCACGCCCCTCCCATAGACTTGCATTGAGGGGGTGGGGCGTGACATCATGAGGGGGCGAGGCCATGACGTCACGAGCTCCCGGCGCCGGCTCCAGTTTTCGGAACAGTTTGTTCCAAACGCTGAGCAGCGGAGTACCCCTTTAACTTATTTAGGAATTAAAAAAAAAATTACTCTTCTAATTTCGCAAGACATTTATCATTATCTTTAGACTGTTTTTTGTGTCTAGAATAGACGCAAAAATGACGCAAGTGGTTTGCGCCTTTTGGTTTACACGTTTCTGCTGATTTTGAGTAGCAATCCACTGATTTTGGCAATACACATGATATGGAAGGGTTTTATGAACTGCGCCTTTTTGTGAAAAGGTGCAAAAAAGGCGCAAAAAAGGCGCAAAGCCACTGAAAAGTCCCCAAAACTACACCAGTCCAGACTTAGCTTTTTGGTGTATGTGAAGAGTGAAATTTTTGAAAATGTGACCTGCACAAAATTTATCAAATGCTCTGCGACCATTTAATAAATTTGGTTCTCCTACACATTACCAGCACACACAAAAAAGGTGTAGAAAAATGCTTCACTTACACCTACAATGATAAATGCCTCACTTACACCTACAATGATAAATGCTTCACTTACACCTACAATGATAAATGCTTCACTTACACCTACAATGATAAATGCTTCACCTACACCTACAATGATAAATGCTTCACTTACACCTACAATGATAAATGCTTCACTTGCACCTACAATGATAAATGCTTCACTTACACCTACAATGATAAATGCTTCACTTACACCTACAATGATAAATGCTTCACTTACACCTACAATGATAAATGCCAGCCACAATGTCTTAAAAATGTAATATCATCTACAACATCATTTATTTATTTATTTATGTGCTCTCCTTACAGTTCCATGTGCACCCATAACCGTTTCAGCCACAACGGATTGTAATACCCATTCTACGCTCGTCCAATGGGACTACAGTGAAGGGGCAGTCCGGTACATCGCACAAGCAAAAGCAAGCGATGGCTCAGAATATTCCTGTGAATCCTATAATCTACACTGCCATTTTAATGAACTACCCTGCAGTCAAACCTACACGGTCTATGTCACTGCCGACAACTACCAGTGCATGAGCCCCTACAGTCCACCGGTGGAGGTCAAGTCAGGTGAGTAATCCTAACGATTAACCATGAACCAGGACATGGTCATGGTGAACTCTAGTTCAGGAGGGGCCTAGATACATTTCTGAAGAGTAATAACATTACAGATTATGGACACTAGATTTTTAGGGACAAAACGTTGATCCGGTGATTTATTCTGATGCCACATTTGGAGTCAGGAAGGAATTTTTCCCCTGGTATGGGGCAATTGGCATCAGGCTCATAAGGGTTTTTTGCCTTTCTCTGGATCAACACAGTATAGGCACAATAGGGATAAAGGCTTGTCCTTTTTCAACCTTATGAACTTTGCATAATTTAATGCAACTATTATTGGTTAAAGAGGATGTATCGAATTATTTTTGTCTTAATAAGTCTTCCATTTATTAAACACAAACTAGTCAGGTGATCGGCCAGGCTCCAGAAACCCTTAGTGAACAGCTGATATATCCTAGTGGAAATGGTGGCCTACTGGCACATGGGTGGTCCAAGGAGGACCACTGTCTATGACAGTGGTCTCCAACCTGCGGACCTCCAAATGTTGCAAAACTACAACTCCCAGCATGCCCGGACAGCCAACGGCTGTCCGGGCATGCTGGGAGTTGTAGTTTTGCAACAGCTGGAGGCACCCTGGTTGGAAAACACTGAAATAGACTGTGATTTACAGCTCCCAGCAGCAATTTCTTACTTTTATATGTAAGGACCAACTTTTTCTATATTAGTTATCTACTTATATTAGTTATCTACTTATTTATTTGTAGTTTTGCAACATCTGGAGGTCTGCAGGTTGGAGACCAATGGTCTATGATGTTTTCTTTTACCTAATACAGATACAGTTTATCTTCCTATTTAAAGGGAACCGGTTTGAACATAAGATCCGATGTGTGGGTACCCTGTTATGGAGCAGGGGGAGCTGAGCAGATATATATATATATATATATATATATATATATACATACTGTAGATATATATATATATATATATATATATATATATATAGGTTAGAGGAAAAAGGTTTATTAGAACTCATAATGCATTTTAATAAATTATTTGCTTTAGAGTCAAGTGGGCAGTCCTTATCAATGAGTGGCAGCTAACTTTGTATGCACTCTTTTTCATGGGAGGCTGTCAGTCACCCAGTAAGACTGCCTATTGGACTACTAAGCCTAGAAAGACCAAGAACTAAAATTAATAATTTTTTCTGAATCTTTTCCTACAAATCTTTATATCAATGGTCTCCAAACTGTGGACCTCCAGCTGTTGCAAAACTTCAACTCCCAGTATGCCTGGACAGCCAATGGTAGTTTTGCAACAGCTGGAGGTCCACAGTTTGGAGACCTGTGATATATCAATCTGCTCAGTTACTCCTGCTCTTTACCATGATGCTGGCAGATAGGACAACATGTCTCTTTGGAAGTGGATCATCTTCTTGCCTTGCAATGGATTTATTTAATCTTATTTTAATCTTATGATCTTATTTAACACTTAAGAAACTCCAGTATATTTCTAAAGTTAGAGTTGTTATCAATTGTCTAAAACTTGATGGCCTTTATAGTCTGTCATTTATAATAGGCAGGCTCCACTCTCATAATCCCCCAATTCAACAATCAGCTTGAAGAGGTTGAGGCAGTCAGGTGATCGCTGCAGCCTCTGCAGTATTTATATGGCTGTTTGTACTATTTGGTGTCAGTGACGCAAGGGACGACGCTACACAGTACCTTAGTTGTATGTATAAGTTGAAACAGCATGTTTGTGTTTGCAGTCCCCTGCACTCCACAGATTGTCAGCACCGAATTATTCTGCAGTCAAAACACGGTACTCGTCACGTGGACTGAGGACACTGGAAATATAACATTTGAAGCCACTGCATGGAGTGATTTTGGACATTACCACTGTAGGACCCAGGAAAGTCATTGTGAAATCAGCAATGTAAGCTGTGGAGAGATGTTCTCTGTTTTGGTTCATGCCAATAACAGTCAGTGCATCTCTTCCTCCAATCAGAGCGCTCCATTTTATTCAGGTATTTTTTTTATTATATTTATATTATATTTTCTTTTCTTCTGATTTTAAAGGGGTTATCCAGGAAAAAACTTTTTTTTTTTTTTTTTTTTATATATATATATCAACTGGCTCCAGAAAGTTAAACGGATTTGTAAATTGCTTCTATTAAAAAATCTTAATCGTTTCAGTACTTATGAGCTTCTGAAGTTAAGGTTGTTCTTTTCTGTCTAAGTGCTCTCTGATGACACGTCTCGGGAAACGCCCAATTTAGAAGCAAATCCCCATAGCAAACCTCTTCTAAACTTGCAAGTTCCCGAGACACGTGTCATCGGAGAGCACTTAGACAGAAAAGAACAACCTTAACTTCAGAAGCTCATAAGTACTGAAAGGATTAAAAAAAAATTCATAGAAGTAATTTACAAATCTTTTTAACTTTCTGGAGCCAGTTGATATCTACATATATATATATATATATATATATATATATATATATATATATATATATAAAGTTTTTTCCTGGATAACCCCTTTAATTTTCTCTAAAATTGCTTACTAAATTATTGGAACCATGATAAGTCCAGTTAAATCTGTATCTATTCTCGGCCATCGTCATCAGTGATTGACCTCTCCGGACTATAGACAAAAAAGATAAGCAGAGTTTCCCATAGAGTAGTATTGTTAAAATAGGTGGTGATGCAAGCGTTATTACATTGAATAAACTGCTCACCTTTAGTTGTTGTGTATGGCAAGACACAACAACATAAAGCGCATAGATGTTAGTGGTGCTGCCTCCCGGTAGTCAGCGCCAAGGATCCTCCGGGCCGAAGTGTAGACAGTAGGAGTAGGAATGCAGGAAAAATTCCGGGTACCTGGCGCGATCCACTGTGGAAGGACTTAGTCCAAGTAGGTTATGTTGAAATATGACGTTTATTAGCCAGTGAGCACAGATGCGTTTCGAGGTAACAACCCCGAAACGCGTCTGTGCTCACTGGCTAATAAACGTCATCTTTCAAGATAACCTGCTTGGACTAAGTCCTTCCATAGTGGATCGCGCCAGGTACCCGGAAATTTTCCTGCATTCCTACTCCTACAATCACTGAGTGAGACCGCCCCCTGGACTCCCAAGCACAGAAAGAGCAAGGGTTCCAATCAAAGTTAAAAAAAGGTAATAAAATCATGGTCTAGTTATGGGCACGGGTCAGATACAGGATAGGAGATCAGAAACAACATACCTTTACTACGGAAAAAACACACTATTCCTCAGGCACAGTTGAGCAGGTGAAAAAGCTTTAAATAGGTAATGCTAGGCAGAGGTATGTGGAGGACATATTAGAGATATGCGCACTGGCCCTCTAAGCTGCAGCCATAGCCAAAACGCTTCCCCAATGGGGCAAACTAGGAACTGCAGCCACGGAGAAGTAAGCAGGAGGGAGACTGAAGGAGGAAGCCTAGGCCAAATGGCAGGGTGGCAGAGAGAAGCCATTATGGCGGTAAGTGCCTGAACAAGTCTTGGGCCAGCATTACAGGGGCAAGTAGCTCTTGTTAGGGGTTGATGGAGATCCAAGGAGTTTGACCCCCATTGGTCTGACTTTTATGTCATGCCCAGTAAAAGCGCCATGAATGTCAACTATTATAAAACTTTTTATGAAAAAACATTTATTTTCCAGCACATAAGACTGTGAACTACCAATTTGATTAATTGGAAGGGTTTATATATAAGATCTGCCTTTAAGGAGTTCAATAACCTCTAGATCCCTCTCTCAACAACATCTCCTTCTGCCTTTTATTACAGCTCCTTGCAAACCAACCGATGTGTCTGCTGTAAGTATCTGCGCTAATGGCAGCACCCAGATATCCTGGACAAATAGTTCCGGAATAGGTGTAGAGACCTACGTGGGCCAGATGCAGAGCAGTGACGGTGCGGCTCCGCTCATGTGTCAATCGACAACAGGAACCTGTGTGATTGAGGGCACTAAGTGCGGAGAAGTGTACAAAGCAACAGTCACGGCCGTGGGTACCAGATGCCAGACCGTGTCCAATGCATCTTCAGTGATACCAGGTACCAGCAACCATGACATTGAAATTCATAGAATTAAAGCCATTGATTTCTACCTTAGGCAAATCTTAATTTATACTAAATCTAAAAGTAAACCAACAAGAGGATAGTTTACTGTTGGCACTGCCACACCGTAATGGCCAAATCCGCACTGCAACCGCTAATCACGGACCCTTTTCCGTTGCTAAACCATACTACTCAATTCGGGCCCAATGACACATGTAGAGGTAAATCACAACAATATAACCCCGAGGGGTTAGATAAGGCCTCTATATTACATGTGTCAATAATAATAAAACATAACTTTTATTTGTGTATTAACTAATAAATTAATAAGGTGAGAAACACACGTTTAAAAACACAGTGCCACTGGGATCCCTATGCTAATATTAGAAGGGTCCAATCAGGACCTCAACAATTGCAGCCACAGGAGTTGATAGGTCTATTAATATTGCTTATTGACAAATTGCGATATTGAGCGGTGCGTGGGTCTATGGACGTTGTGGTAGAACCTAATTACAGGTATATATATATATATTTTGCTGTACTATATATATATGCTCCACTCAAGATGATAAAAGAGGTGCCCCAACTCATGTGTAATGCTTCTGTACCAGCCACTAGCTCCTGCTGTGCACCACAGGTATAAGCTAGATGGTGTCTAGTTGGACTATTAGCTTATTTTATTGCATTAGGCCCAGTGGAACTGCTATGAAAACAGAAAACGGTCACACCCCGACATGTTTCGTCACTCATGTGGCTTTATCAAGGAGACAGATGTCAGTTGTCGCCTTGATAAAGCCACATCAGTGGCGAAACATGTCGGGGTGTGACAGTTTTCTGTTTTAATAGCAGTTCCACTGGGCCTAATGCAATAAAATAAGCTAATAGTCCAACTAGACACCATCTAGCTTATACCTGCAGTGCACAGCAGGAGCTAGTGGCTGGTACAGAAGCAACACATGAGTTGGGGCACCTCTATTATCATCTTGAGTGGAACTTTTTCGTTGCTACACTCCTGGTGTCCATCCAGAAAGCAGATCCATATCCAAATAAAGAAGGTAAGGAGGCATCGGATCTTAAAGGGTAGCTCCCACCATCCTATTTTTTTTTGCTAGCCCGTTTCCCCTCCCCCCGCTACGGCACTAGCCCGTTCACTCCTCCCCCCCAACCCCCCCGCCCTGCATACCCTGTTCCCTCATTACACTTGTAGTTACTGCAGAGTCCGGCAGCGGGCGTGCAGGGACAGCGGCGGCAACGAGGCGGCGGCGGCGATGTGCGGGAGGAGTGGCCTCCCAGCCAGTGGCCGGGGAGCCAATGCGCTCGCTCCCGCCTGTCTGATTGACAGGCAGGGAGCGAGTACAGCCTAACTGAAAAAGGACTGATTGCCACTCCAAAATCAGTCCTTTTTCAGTGGCCGGTTTTTAAATGTAAATTAAACCTTTTTAATGAAAAAAATAAAAATAAAAGTATATTAGAGATATGTTGTAGTACATAAGTACTACAACATATCAAAAAATAAAGTTGGTGACAGTGTCCATTTAAGCGATTATCTTTATTGAATTCAGGTCGTCTCACAATGCCTGAAGACCTGAATTCAATAAAGATAATTATTCTCTGAATCTCTGAAGATCCAAGTGCCTCCTTACCTTCTTTATTTGGATATGGATCTGCTTTCTGGATGGGCACCAGGAGTGTAGCAACGAAAAAGGGTATGTTTTTAAATCTAAAAGAAATTTGTAAAGCACGAAAAGCAACAAAACAAAGTTTCAAACCAGAAACCGAGTTCAGAAATAATAGTGGACTATCAGAAATGGCGCATCATGTTGACCCGCATTTCAGCATATTTGTGCCTCGCTCATTTCTTTCGATTTGTGTCTGGAAAAGTGGCCACATGGCACATTTATTCATTGTAGCTTTATTTAAAAGTTGCAAAGTTTATGCCCACTACTATGCCAATTCAGGGGATGTCCTAGACACCATTATTGATCAGTCTCCCCATTAGGGTTATCTTTGCTTAGGGGGTTACATGTGTAAATTGGGCCACATTTGTCAAACATCATGCAACTATGTTGTAAATTTGGTGCACTATTCACGTCAGACAAAAAAAAAAAATTAAAAAAGAATAAAGTGATTTAAAAGAACCCTGATTATGAAAGACATTGACCCTCATTTACTGTTACAAACCCGACATGTTTTGTCGGGTTGTGCGCCAGAAATTCTGTATGAGCCAGAATTTGCGCCAGATTTGAAAAAAACCAGACTAAGGCTGGGGTCACACTATGGTTGGTAATTACGGTTCCTGTATATGGCTGGGAGGAGGGGTGGGCGGGGCTTAATCGTGGCGCCCGCACTCAGCCGTATAGGGAACCGTAGTTAATGTATGTCTATGAGCCGACCGGAGTGAACCGCAGCCTCCGGTCGGCTGCTTTTTCGGCCGTATGCGGTTTCCCGACCGCAGGCAAAAACGTGGTCGACCACGTTTTTGCCTGCGGTCGGGAAACCGCATACGGCCGAAAAAGCAGCCGACCGGAGGCTGCGGTTCACTCCGGTCGGCTCATAGGCATACATTAACTACGGTTCCCGAATACGGCTGAGTGCGGGCGCCGCGATTAAGCCCTGCCCCCCCCCCTCCTCCCAGTCATGTACGGGAACCGTAATTACAAACCGTAGTGTGAACCCAGCCTAACTCTCCATTTTACTGAGAGAACTCGAAAAAGGGTGTGGTCATCTGTAGAAGGGTGCGTGGTCACAAAAAAAAAAAAAGGGGGGGGGGGTGTCCCTGACATTTTCACAAAAAACAACATATTTACTAAGGTTTCCACAGAAAATGTGGTGGATTTGAGCTGAGGAAAACCCGACAGATCAGAGCATGTGTAAAAAAAGAAAAATGGAGGGAAAGTGGAAAATATAGGGAAACTTTAGTAAATACCGTGGAAAATAAATTGTAGGGAATTAAAACCCACAAAGAAAACTACACAACACTCTAAGTAAATCAGGGCTATTGTGGGAGATTTATCTAAACCTGTGCAGAGGATAAGTTGCCCAGTTGTCCATAGCAACCAATCAGATTTCTTCTTTCATTTTTAACAAGGCCTCTGCAAAATGAAAGCAGCGATCTGATTGGTTGCTATGGGCAACTGGGCAACTTTTCTTCTGCACAGGTTTAAATCTCCCCTATTGTCATATTAAAAGGAAACTGTCACTTGTTTTATCCTGCCCGAACTGGGAACAGCATGAAACAAGTGCAGGGAGCAGGGTCCCAGAACACTATGATCCACTCTGGAATGCTCAGATGTTTCGGAGAAATCATTTCTGGGGCGGAACCTGGCAGCTGCTCTCCAACCTGCCGACCCTCAGTTAGGCCATGTTCACATGGCAGAAATATTGCAGAGTGTCCATCCGGAAAACACAGGCAGACATTCTACCAATAGCAGTCGGATGTCAATGCATTTCAAAGGGGATTCTGCTGAAAGAATTCTTTTTGCGGAGACCAAAATCTGAATTTCCGCAGCAGAAACATCTGCGCGGAAATTCCTCCCTGTGCAGGGTGCAGCAGAATCCCACTGACAACAATGGACTCTGCTGCAACAGAATTTCCGAGCAGAATCTTTCCACTGGATCCTACATGGAAATTCCGTCGTTCGAACACAGCCTAGCACGTCTCTAGTGTTACGGGACCGCACTGCCTGCACCTGTTTCATGCTGCTCATGGTTTTGGCAGCATAAAACAAGCAACAGGTTCACTTTAAAGGGGTACTCCGCTGCTTGACATCTTATCCCCTATGCAAAGGGGATAAGATGTCTGATTGCGAGGATCCCGATGCTGGGGTCCCCGCGATCTCCTGCAAACGCCGGGTTCCTGCGGCAGTGGTCGTGACGTCACGGCCACGCCCCCTCGTAATGTCACGCCACGCCCCCTGCATTCATGTCTATGGGAGGGGGCGTGTCAAACGACACGCCCCCTCCCATAGACATGAATGGAGGGGGCATGGCGTGACATCATGAGGAGGCGTGGCCGTGGCATCACGGTAACGGTCTCCGGCTCCGAGCGTTCTGAATAAAATGTTCAGAACGCTGGAGAACCGGAGTACCCCTTTAATATATGTATGTTACAATGATCATTTTTGACTCATTTCAGTGTCATTTCACAATTCATATTTATCCATAAAATGTAGTAAATTGTAGGTTTCATTGCCACTTCAATAATGATTGCTGTCACAGGTCACCAGCAATTTAAAGAGGACCTGTGGTCAGGTCAATTCTCCCAGTTCCTCGACATATAGGGGTTTCATTCTTTTGTGAATTACCTGTACTTTTTAGAGATGAGCGAACTTACAGTAAATTCGATTCGTCACAAACTTCTCGGCTCGGCAGTTGATGACTTTTCCTGCATAAATTAGTTCAGCCTTCAGGTGCTCCGGTGGGCTGGAAAAGGGGGATACAGTCCTAGGAAAGAGTCTCCTAGGACTGTATCCACCTTTTCCAGCCCAACGGAGCACCTGAAAGCTGAACTAATTTATGCAGGAAAAGTCATCAACTGCTGAGCCGAGAAGTTTGTGACGAATGGAATTTACTGTAAGTTCGCTCATCTCTAGTACTTTTCACTGAACAGTCATCTGGTTGGGGGCGCTATTACAAAATGGAGTGTAAATGATATGCTAAGGGGGAGTAATTAGGAGCTTCATAATCCCATCCCCCATTTTGCAATAAAGTTCCCGCCCATCTGACTATTCAGTGAACAGTACAGAGAGTCAAAACTCTTATATCTCAGGAACGGGAAGGCATAGCAAGAAAGTAAAAGCACATTAGTAATCAGGGCACCAGAGGCTATAGAATGATATACATAAAACGAAATTTTTTGGGACTGACCACAGGTTCTTTACAGAGCGTACCTCCAATAGCATGTTTAAAGGGGTACTCCCGTGGAAAACTTTTTTTTTTTTTTAAATCAACTGGTGCCAGAAAGTTAAACAGATTTGTAAATCACTTCTATTAAAAAATTCTTAATCCTTCCAGTACTTTTTAGGGGCTGTATACTAAAGAGAAATCCAAAAAAGAAATGCATTTCCTCTGATATCATGACCACAGTGCTCTCTGCTGACCTCTGCTGTCCATTTTAGGAACTCTCCAGTGCAGCATATGTTTGCTATGGGGATTTTCTCCTGCTCTGGACAGTTCATGAAATGGACAGCAGAGGTCAACAGAGAGCACTGCGGTCATGACATCAGAGGAAATGCATTTATTTTTTGGATTTCTCTTTAGTATACAGCCCCTAAAAAGTAATGGAAGGATTAAGATTTTTTAATAGAAGTGATTTACAAATCTGTTTAACTTTCTGGCACCAGATGATTTAAAAAATAAATAAATAAATAAAGTTTTCCATGGGAGTACCCCTTTAATCTTATGAAAAATGACTGTGCGCCATAGGCTAAGTGTCATTTTCCCTTAAAGGGGCACTACGCCGGAAAACCTTTTTAATTTCCTATCCAAAGGTTAGGGAATAAGATGTCTGATCGCAGGTGTCCGTGATCTCCGGGCCCGTAGCGGCGAAGTCAGGGACACGGAAGCTTGGAGCTACTGTGTTTGTGACGTCATGCCATGCCCTCTCCATTCATGTCTATGGGAGGGGGTGTGACGGCTACTATGTAGCTGTCACGCCTCCTCCCATAGACATGAATGGAGGGGGCCGGATGACTTGGATGCCTCAGCAAAGATCGTAGGCGTCCCCAACTGTGGGACCCCCGTGATCAGACATCTTGTCCCCTATACTTTGGCTTGCACTATATTTTAGCAATTTTACCTGTAACTCTTCTTGCTTTACTCTTAGTACCCTGCGCCATAGCCTAAGTGCCTGAATGAAGGCGTCATTTTCCCTTAAAGGGGTACTCTGCCAGGAAACATTTTATTTCCTATCCAAAGGATAGGGAATAAGATGTCTGATCGCAGGTGTCCCGTGATCTCCGGGCCCGCAGCGGTGGAGTCAGGGACACGGAAGCTTGGAGCTACTGTGTTTGTAACGTCATGCCATGCCCTCTCCATTCATGTCTATGGGAGGGGGTGTGACGGCTACTACGTAGCCGTCACGCCTCCTCCCATAGACATGAATGGAGGGGGCCGGATGACTTGGATACCTCAGCAAAGATCGTAGGCGTCCCCAACTGTGGGACCCCCGTGATCAGACATCTTGTCCCCTATACTTTGGCTTGCACTATATTTTAGCAATTTTACCTGTAACTCTTCTTGCTTTACTCTTAGTACCCTGCGCCATAGCCTAAGTGCCTGAATGAAGGCGTCATTTTCCCTTAAAGGGGTACTCTGCCAGGAAACATTTTATTTCCTATCCAAAGGATAGGGAATAAGATGTCTGATCGCAGGTGTCCCGTGATCTCCGGGCCCGCAGCGGTGGAGTCAGGGACACGGAAGCTTGGAGCTACTGTGTTTGTAACGTCATGCCATGCCCTCTCCATTCATGTCTATGGGAGGGGGTGTGACGGCTACTATGTAGCTGTCACGCCTCCTCCCATAGACATGAATGGAGGGGGCCGGATGACTTGGATGCCTCAGCAAAGATCGTAGGCGTCCCCAACTGTGGGACCCCCGTGATCAGACATCTTGTCCCCTATACTTTGGCTTGCACTATATTTTAGCAATTTTACCTGTAACTCTTCTTGCTTTACTCTTAGTACCCTGCGCCATAGCCTAAGTGCCTGAATGAAGGCGTCATTTTCCCTTAAAGGGGTACTCTGCCAGGAAACATTTTATTTCCTATCCAAAGGATAGGGAATAAGATGTCTGATCGCAGGTGTCCCGTGATCTCCGGGCCCGCAGCGGTGGAGTCAGGGACACGGAAGCTTGGAGCTACTGTGTTTGTAACGTCATGCCATGCCCTCTCCATTCATGTCTATGGGAGGGGGTGTGACGGCTACTACGTAGCCGTCACGCCTCCTCCCATAGACATGAATGGAGGGGGCGTGGTGGCTGAATGACTGGGATGCCGTGGTGAAGATTGTAGGGGTCCCCAACGGTGGGACCCCCATGATCAGACATCTTGTCCCCTATCCCTTGGCTTGCACTATATTTTAGCAATTTTACCTGTAACTCTTCTTGCTTTACTCTTAGTACCCTGCACCCCCACGAACTTTCCACCTCTGGTTGGTGCTGAAGTTGTGCACGTACTCTGGTCAGACTCGACTGGAGCTGTCAACTACACCAGCGTCATCACGGGAAACAATGGAGACAACCATGAATGCCTCACATCGAACACAAGCTGCTCAGTGACGGATCTCATGTGCGGCTCCCAGTATAGAATGACTGTCACAGCCAATGGCCAGTACTGCAGCAGTAACAGTAGTTACCCCCAAAGCTTTAATACAGGTGAGAATTTTCATATCCTGATCCAGTACTTAAAGGGGTACTACGCTGGAAAACTTTTTTTTAATCAACTGGTGCCAGAAAGTTAAACAGATTTGTAAATTATTTCTATTTAAAAATGTTAATCCTTCCAGTACTTATCAGCTGCTGTATAATACAGAGGAAGTTCTTTCTTTTTGAATTTCCTTTCAGTCTGACCACAGTGCTCTCTGCTGACAGCCACTATGTGAATGGAGCCGACTGCTTCTGGTCCTATTCACAGCATAGATCTGGCCATGGCAGCTCTGTAGTACAGATGAACGGTAGTGGTACCTTACAATCAGATAGTAATCCTATGCCTGGAAAATCCCTTTAAAGAGGTACTCTGGAGGAGAAAAATGGTGCCAGAAAGTTCTACACATTTGTAAATTATTTCTTCTTCAAAATCTTAATCCTTCCAGTACTTATCAGCTGCTATATGCTCCAGAGGAAGTTGTGTAGCTCATTCCAGTCTGACCACAGTGCTCTCTGCTGCCACCGCTGTCCATAACAGGAACTGTCCAGAGTGGGAGCAAATCCCCATAGCAAACGTTTCCTGCTCTGGACAGTTCCTGACACTGACAGAGGTGGCAGTAGAGAGCACTGTGGTCAGACTGGACAGAACTACACAACTTCCTTTGGCGCATACAGCGATTAGGATTTTTATCTAGAAGTAATTAACTAAAATTTGTATAACTTTCTGGCACCAGTTGATTTGAAAACATTTGCCCCCCCCCCCCCTCCTCCCAGAGTACCACTTTACATGTACTTTGTGAGCTTTGCTCTATCTGTATTCGCTGTTACAGTACAGTTTCCACATTGTAGTTACAGTATATACATTATAGCTCTTTATCTTAGTTATATTGAGAACATTTTACTGATAATCAATGCAAAAATCCAGGTAATTCCAAACATTTCACTTACTTTTTTCTCCCTGCACTATGGATGTTTACTCAACATACACAATAACAGACACAAACAGTACAGCTTATTATTGCTCAGTTACTAGTTGGCTAAAATGTATGCCATTGACTATCCGTAACAATAATCTGTATGTTATATCCATAGCACCATGTAGTCCACAGGTAGTGACTGCTGAAGTGGATTGTACGAATCATATTGCAACCGTGTCATGGGACGAGAGCCTGGGAGCAGAAAATTATACCGCTTTGGCCGTTGCTTCTGATGGGGAAAATGTTACTTGCCGTTCCACTACAACATCCTGTGACATTGCGGGGTTAATGTGTAGCCAGATATATGTAATAACTGTCTCAGCAGCTAACAAGTACAGCAACAGTAAAGCGAGCCTGCCAGTAGAACTGCTAATTGGTGAGTGCATGTAGGCTCCCAAATTGAATATATTGTGTATAAACAATGATTAATTATATATTTATATTATAACTCCTTATATTGTACATGACAAGTTCTATGCGAAATTCAAGTAAATGTTCACTTCAGGCAACTTTTTAGGATTAGCTGACCTGTGTGTATATATTAGCAGCACCAATGCTGCCCATAATATCTCTCTCTCTCTCTATATATATATATATTGTGTTTTCTAGCAGATTTCTGCTCTGCAGGCTTCATCTATAATTCAGAGTTTTCCCACAGCTGGTGAACGGGGAACTCCCTCTTCACCCCTCCATAGACTTGTAATGGCTCCTCATGCAGACACAGGACAAAGCGGAGCTGATTTTCAGAGTGGAATACAGATTTACAGAAGTGGGGCTAGAGAAGAAGCTTAATACCTGAAGAAAGAAGCATTTATGTCCAATAGGATGTATTACAAAGTTTCTTATGTTTCATTGTACTTTTTAATCAATGCACAGTTTGTTTAAATGACAGTGTATTTTGTAATAATTGCTAAGGCTCTGTTCCCATTTTTCCTGTTCTATAGGGGTTGCAGTGTACAGCATAGTATACAGTCATGTTGTAAATATTCATGTTCTGAATTTTCTGTCTTATGGGAGGGTAAACCAGTAGAATAACACAAAAACAATATTAAACAGTGCAAAAAACTGAAAAACAACATGAATATGTATGAATACAAAGGACGAATATCCAACAACCAATTTTCTAGTCACACAGGGTATGCAGTGGGACACTGCACATGCATTGGACTATTTCCCAACTGGAAACATTGCCTTGTCTTGTTTTTTCAATATGAAATGGTATAACGACAACTGTGCATCATATATATAGTGTGTTCTCTCCACCTACTGACTGATCGTTTTTTGCTTTTGTTCCAGCACCTTGCACCCCCACTAGTATGAGACCCCTGGTTAGTGCTGAAGTTGTGGATGTATCCTGGCTGGGCTCAAATGGCGCAATGAATTACACGACCGTCATTACAGGAGACAGTGGTGACAAATATGAATGTCACACTACCAACACAAGCTGCTCGGTGACAGAACTGATGTGCGGCTCCCAATATAGTATGACTGTGACAGCGAATGGCCGATACTGCAGCAGTAACCGTAGTGACACACAAGCCTTCCAAACGGGTAAGAACATATGCACTAGAAATAATCTTTATATCAATTCTAACTGGACTGTGAGCAGTGGTTCTTATGTCACTGGGGGTAAGAGGAATACCTATACATATTGGCCCTCATTTACTAAGAGTGTTGTGTAGTTTTCTTTGTGGGTTTTAATTCCCTACAATTTTTTTTCCACGGTATTTACAAGGTTTCCCTACATTTTGCACTTTTCCTACATTTTGCTTTTTTTTTTTACACATCTGTGGGATTTTCCTCGGCTCAAATCTATTACATTTTCTGTGGAAACCTTAGTAAATATGTTGGGTTTTTGTGAAAAGGTCGGGGACACGCCCCCTCTTCAGTGACCATGCCCACTTTCCCCAACGCCCACGCCCTTTTTTCTGGGTTTTCTCAGTAAAATGGAGAGTTAGTCGTTTTTTTTTTTTCAATTCTGGCGCACATTCTGGGCCGGACAGAATTTCTGGTGCAATACGGCAGAATCTGGTGCACAACCTGACAAAACATGTCAGGTTTACAATAGTAAATCAGGCAGGGCTGGCTCTGCCTATAGGCCAAATAGGCATCTGCCTAGAGCGCCCTCTTGATGGGCCTAGAGCGCCCTCTGCTTGCTGCAATAAACAATAAACTTAGCCAGCATTCGAAGAATCCGCCCATCTGAAGCACCTGCCCATCAAGCAAAACCCTGCCACCCTAACCGCACCCCACCCGTACTATAATAATCTGCTTTTTTCAGCCTGCTGGAGGAGCTCAGCGCCACCTCTGAGGCAGACAGGGGCGATCACTAAGGTCAAGTCAGTCCAACATCCGGACATCGCGCACGCCTCCATACATCAGGTGGAGCCAATGGGCGGGGTCATGGGGCGGCAAAATTAGCCTTCATCTAGGGTGGCAAAAATCCTTGCACCAGCCCTGAAATCAGGGCCATTGACTGGTATCTGGTACACAAAGGAGAAGATGATGGGCTGCTCCTTTTATGTTGTCCAAATGACAGGCGTAACTCCATTAACCCCTTAACGACCCAGGACGTATATTTACGTCCTGCGCCGGCTCCCGCGATATGAAGCGGGATCGCGCCGCGATCCCGCATCATATCGCGTGGGTCCCGGCGCTAATCAACGGCCGGGACCCGCGGCTAATACCACACATCGCCGATCGCGGCGATGTGCGGTATTAACCCTTTAGAAGCGGCGGTCAAAGCTGACCGCCGCTTCTAAAGTGAAACTGAAAGTATCCCGGCTGCTCAGTCGGGCTGTTCGGGACCGCCGCGGTGAAATCGCGGCATCCCGAACAGCTGATCGGACACCGGGAGGGCCCTTACCTGCCTCCTCGGTGTCCGATCGACGAATGACTGCTCCGTGCCTGAGATCCAGGCAGGAGCAGTCAAGCGCCAATAATGCTGATTACAGGCGTGTTAATACACGCCAGTGATCAGCATAGGAGATCAGTGTGTGCAGTGTTATAGGTCCCTATGGGACCTATAACACTGCAAAAAAAAAGTAAAAAAAAAAGTGTTAATAAAGGTCATTTAACCCCTTCCCTAATAAAAGTTTGAATCACCCCCCTTTTCCCATAAAAAAAATAAAACAGTGTAAAAAAAATAAAAATAAACATATGTGGTATCGCCGCGTGCGTAAATGTCCGAACTATAAAAATATATCATTAATTAAGCCGTACGGTCAATGGCGTACGCGCAAAAAAATTCCAAAGTCCAAAAAAGCGTATTTTGGTAACTTTTTATAACATTAAAAAATGAATAAAAAGTGATCAAAATGTCAGATCAAAACAAAAATCATACCAATAAAAAATTCAGATCACGGCGCAAAAAATGAGTCCTCATACCGCCCCGTACGTGGAAAAATAAAAAGGTTATAGGGGTCAGAAGATGACATTTTTAAACGTATAAATTTTCCTGCATGTAGTTATGATTTTTTCCAGAAGTGCGACAAAATCAAACCTATATAAGTAGGGTATCATTTTAACCGTATGGACCTACAGAATAATGATAAGGTGTAATTTTTACCAAAATATGCACTCCGTAGAAACGGAAGCCCCCAAAAGTTACAAAATGGCGTTTTTTTTTCGATTTTGTCGCACAATGATTTTTTTTTCCATTTCGCCGTGCATTTTTCGGTAAAATGACTAATGTCACTGCAAAGTAGAATTGGCGACGCAAAAAATAAGCCATAATATGGATTTTTAGGTGGAAAATTGAAAGGGTTATGATTTTTAAAAGGTAAGGAGGAAAAAACGAAAGTGCAAAAACAGAAAACCCCTGTTTAAGGGGTTAAAGGGGTACTCCGCTGGAAAACATTTTTTTTTTATAAATCCACTTGATTCCAGAAAGTTTAACAGATTTGTAAATTACTTCTATTAAAAAATCTTAATCCTTCCAGTATTTATCAGCTGCTGTTATTGTCCACAGGAAGTTCTTTTTTTTTTTAATTCCCTTTCTGTCTGACCACAGTGCTCTCTGCTGACACCTCTGTCCATTTTAGGAACTTTCCAGAGTAGGAGCAAATCCCCATAGAAAACCTCTCCTGCTCTGGACAGTTCTTAAAGGGGTACTCCCGTGGAAATCTTTTTTTTTTTTTTTAAATCAACTGGTGCAGAAAGTTAAACAGATTTGTAAATCACTTCTATTAAAATAAATCTTAATCCTTTCAGTAATTTTTAGGGGCTGTATACTACAGAGAAATCCAAAAAATAAATGCATTTCCTCTGATGTCATGACCACAGTGCTCTCTGCTGACCTCTGCTGTCCATTTTAGGAACTGTCCAGAGCAGCATATGTTTGCTATGGGGATTTTTTCCTGCTTTGGACAGTTCATGAAATGGACAGCAGAGGTCAGCAGAGAGCACTGTGGTCAGGACATCACAGGAAATGCATTTCTTTTTTGGATTTCTCTTTAGTATACAGCCCCTAAAAATTACTGAAAGGATTAAGATTTTTTAATAGAAGTGATTTACAAATCTGTTTGACTTTCTGGCACCAGTTGATTAAAAAAAAAAAAAAAAAGTTTTCCACGGGAGTACCCCTTTAAAATGGACAGAGGTGTCAGCAGAGAGCACTGTGGATATTATTACGTGGGCAAGACGACGAGGCAACTGAAGATCCGCATTAGGGAGCATTTTTACTCCTTCCGTTCTGGTAAAGGCGCGCCTCGTCTCCTGTCCCACGTGAACGATGTTCACAGAGGTAACCCGGAATTACTTAGGTTTGCTGGTATAGAGCAAGTACATGCTAGGCCAGGAGAACAGCGAGACAGGAAATTGTTACAGAGAGAAACAAGTTGGATTTTAAGAACCGATGCAATGGGTCCAATGGCTCTCTGCTGACACTTCTGTCCGTGTCAGGAACTGTCCAGAGCAGGAGTAAATCCCCATAGCAAGCCTATGCTGCTCTGGACAGTTCCTGACATGGACAGAGATGTCAGCAGAGAGCACTGTGGTCAGACAGAAAGGAAGTTCAAAAAGAAAAAACTTCCTCTGTAGTATTCAGCAGCTAATAAGTACTGGAAGGATTAAGATTTTTTTTAATAGAAGTAATTTACAAATCTGTTTAACTTTCTGGCACCAGTTGATTTAAATTTTATTTTTCCAGTGGAGTACCCCTTTAAAACCTGACTGGACTCCACATTCTATATTCTGTGAATACTGGAGGCAAGTTTACTGTAGATTGTCGATATTATCCATAATATTGATAAAATTCATTTTTTCATGTGAGATGTTATATAGATGGTTATAGATAATTTCTTACCACTTTATCGCAAAAATATTAGACTATGTTGTTCCATATCTCTTTTCTTATTATCTGTGTTCTTGCTCCTCAGCCCCTTGTACTCCACAAAATGTGACTGCAAACTTGGATTGTGTGACCAATGCTGCGACTATTGCATGGAGTCCGAGCCCTGGAGCCGAAAATTACACTGCTTCAGCAATGATACCAGATGGGGGAAATTATGTTTGCCATTCCACCACGACACACTGTGACATTGCGGGGTTAACTTGTGGACAGAAATACCAAATAACTGTCTCTGCCGCCAATAATTACGGCAGCAGTAAAGCAAGCCTGCCCATCGAGCTGCTCACTGGTGAGTGCATGTACAAGGTGGATATGTAAGTAACCAAAGGTTCTATACAAGAGGCTCTGTAGCCCAGCATTAGGATAAAAAATACAGAATTTTTGGTCCCAACCCTTACTGTATGTACACAGATTAGCCATAATACTATAGGTGAATAATAGAGATGAGCGAATTTACAGTAAATTCGATTCGTCACGAACTTCTCGGCTCGGCAGTTGATGACTTTTCCTGCATAAATTAGTTCAGCTTTCCGGTGCTCCGGTGGGCTGGAAAAGGTGGATACAGTCCTAGGAAAGAGTCTCCTAGGACTGTATCCACCTTTTCCAGCCCACCAGAGCAGTTGAAAGCTGAACTAATTTATGCAGGATAAGTCAGCAACCGCCGAGCCGAGAAGTTCGTGACGAATCGAATTTACTGTAAGTTCGCTCATCTCTAGTGAATAACATGAATGATCTGTGGACAACAGCGCCTATCAGGGGGGCAAGTGACCGGCCAGTTCTTAAACTTGATGTTGGAAGCAGAAAAAATGGACAAGTGTAAGGATCTGAGCGACTGACAAGGACGAAATTGTGATGTGTAGACAAATGCGTGCTCCTGATATGTAGTAGTTACCGGTGTTGGGCGCGAATATTCACAATTCGAATATTTATCGTGAATATTGCGAATATAGCGCTATATATATCGCAATTACGGAAATTCGCATTTTTTTTATTTTTCCACAGTACACATCCAGCTTGGGGTCTAAACAAGGCTCCAATACTAGTTACTGTGTCAGACTGGCGTGCGCGCAAAAATTTGCACATGCAAATATTCACGAATATTGATCCCTCCCTTTTTTTAGCTTGTGGGCCAATGAGAATGATCATGTTTGCTGAAGATCACGCGATATTGCACATGCGCATGCAAATTTTATGGCGAATGCGCCGGCGAATTTTATGGCGCATAGTGAAAAAAGGCTGCGAATATTGTGAATAGGCAAATTTTGCGAATATATGTTGAATATTCGTCCATATATTCACAAAATATTGCAAATTCGAATATGGCCTTTGCCTCTCAACACTAGTAGTTACTACCCACCAAAAGAGTCCAAGAGAGGACAATAAAGGACGGGTGACAGGGTTATGGGTGCCCAAGCTTATTGATGTTCGTGAGGGTATGTCTGATCCCACAAAAGAGCTGCTGTAAAGCAAACTGCTGAAAAAGTTCCTGCTGCGTATGATGTCAGATCACTCAGGACTTTTCTGCTTTCTGTATATGGGGCTGTGTAGCCGGAGACAACCCTGTTCACCACTGAAAGGGCCTAAAATGGGCATGTGACCCATCAGAACTGGATCGAGGAGCAATGGAAGGCGGCGGCCTGGTCTGATGAATCATATGGATGGCCGGGTGCTTGTGTGTCACTTATCTGGGGGAAAATGAAAAAACCAAGGCAGTCCCTGTGGAGTAAGGACGCAGGACTCACAGGTTAAAGGAGTAGTCCAGTGGTGACCCAGTGGTGAACAACTTATCCCCTATCCTAAGGATAGGGGATAAGTTGCAGATCGCGGGGGGTCCGACCGCTGGGGCCCCCTGCGATCTCCTGTACGGAGCCCCGACAGCCCATGGGAAGGGGGCGTGTCGACCTCCACACGAAGCGGCGGCCGACACGCCCCCTCAATGCAACTCTATGGCAGAGCCGAAGCGCTGCCTTCGGCAATCTCCGGCTCTGCCATAGAGATGTATTGAGTGGGCGTGTCGGCCGCCGCTTCGTGCGGGGGTCGACACCCGCTATCTGGCCGGAGAGCCGGGGCCCCGAACAGAGAGATCGCAGGGGGCCCCAGCGGTCAGACCCCCCGCGCTCTCAAACTTATCCCCTATCCTTAGGATAGGGGATACGTTTTTCACCACTGGACTACCCCTTTAAAAGTAACGACCATCAGGTTTATTAACAATAATGCAACGCGTTTCGCTGCGCATGCGCAGCGAAACGGGTTGCATTATTGTTAATAAACCTGATGGTCGTTACTTTTAACCTGTGAGTCCTGGGTCCTGATCAGCGCCACGAAATCCTGGTATTACGAAGTCCTTTCTCTCTACTTACCGGAAATCAAAACAGGATGACCGTAAATTCAGGAGTTAGTCCGGCGCAGAGAGGAACCATCAGGGAGCCAGATAAAATCAATGGATTTATTAGATGCAACGCGTTTCGCTGCGCATGCGCAGCTTCATCATCCTGCCTGAGGAAGCTGCGCATGCGCAGCGAAACGCGTTGCATCTAATAAATCCATTGATTTTATCTGGCTCCCTGATGGTTCCTCTCTGCGCCGGACTAACTCCTGAATTTACGGTCATCCTGTTTTGATTCTACTTCTACCCAGGAGGGCTGCAGTGGACCAATACATATATTCATTCTATACTTTACCTTGTTGTCTTTGGGCGCACAACCAACTGTGGTAAGCGGCTTGGGAATTACCGTCCCCCACCCCCACTAACAAGACCTGCTGATCCCGCACATGAGGCGCCTTCCTCCCTCTCTCTAGACTCTACTTACCTGGGGAAGAGATGGCACCAATATGTACTATGGGAAGAAGACAAGCTGTCAGAAGAAGTGTGATGGGTAGAGATGAGCGAAGTTACAGTACTTCGCAGAGGTTCGTGCAGAATCGAATTACTGTAACTTCGCTCATCTCTAGTGATGGGCAACGTCTGGCTAAAACCACATATTTAACCATCGTAAAGGCTAAGTTCACCCCTTTATGGCAGCAGGATCCCATTATTGCAGTTGCCTCCTTCTGCAGGTTAATGCCCCAGACACACCATAAACATTGTTCAGGAATGAGGAACAAGACAAAGAGATCAAGGTGGTGACTTGGTCTTCAGATTCCCCAGATCCCAATGTGATCAACCATTTTTGGAATATGCTGGAAAAACAAGTCCCATCCATGGAGGCCGCACCTCAAAACTTGACGTCTGACATCTTGGTGCAGATATCACAGGACACCTTCAGATGTCACTTGGAGGCTAGTCCTTCATGGGTCAGAGCTAGGGAGGGTACACAATATTAGACAGGTGAATTAATGCTATAGCTGATCAGTGTATGTTACATTATTAAAGGGGAACGCTGGTGGAAACTAGTGGAAAATAAATGTTTTCAAATCAACTGGTGCCAGAAAGTTAAACAGATATGTAAATGACTTCCATTTCAAAATCTTAATCCTTTCAGCACTTATCAGCTGCTGAAGTTGAGTTGTTCTTTTCAGTCTGGCAACAATGCTCTCTGCTGACATCTCTGCTTGTCTCGGGAACTGCACAGAGTAGAAGAGGTTTGCTATGGGGATTTGCTTCTACTCTGTACAGTTCCCGAGACACGTGTCATCAGAGAGCACTTAGACAGAAAAGAACAACTCCACTTCAGCAGCTCATAAGTACTGATTAAGATTTTTTAACCCCTTAAGGACCCGGGCTTTTTCCGTTTTTTCATTTTCAATTTTTCCTCCTTAACTTTAAAAAATCATAACTCTTAAAAATTTTCAGCTAAAATTATATATAATGGCTTAATTTTTGCGTCACTAATTCTACTTTGTAATGACATTAGTCATTTTACCCAAAAATCTACGGTGAAACGGGAAAAAAAATCAATGTGCGACAAAATTGATGAAAAAACACTATTTTGTAAGTTTTGGGGGCTTCTATTTTTACGCAGTACATTTTTTGTCAAAAATGATACCTTATCTTTATTCTGTAGGTCCATACGGTTAAAATGATACCCTACTTGTATAGGTTTGAATTTGTATCACTTCCGAAAAAAATCATGAATACATGCAGGAAAATTTATACGTTTAAAATGGTCATCTTCTGACCCCTATAACTTTTTTATTTTTCTGTGTTCAGGGCGCTTTGAGGACTCATTTTTTGCGCCATCATCTGAAGTTTTTAGCGGTACCATTTTTGATCTGATAAGACTTTTTGATCACTTTTTATTCACCTTTTTGTGGTATAAAAAGTGATCAAAAATGCGCTATTTTGGACTTTGGAATTTTTTTGCGCGTACGCCATTGAACGAGCGGTTTAAAAAGCGGTTTATTTTTATAAATCGGACATTTCCGCACGCGGCAATACCACATATGTTTATTTTTATTATTATTTACATAATGTTTTTTTTATTTTTGGAAATGCCGGGTGATTCAAACTTTTATTAGGGGAAGGGATAATTGAAAGGGTTAATGATTTTTTTACACTTTTCTTATGCAACATTATAGCTCCCATAAGGGGCTATAACATTGCATTTACTGATCTTTTACACTGATTGATCCATCTCCATAGGAATGGATCAATCAGTGTTTTCGGCGATTGAATGCTCAAGCCTGGATCTCAGGCTTGAAGCATTCATTCGGCGATCGGACAGCACAGGAGAAGGTAAGAAGACCTCCTCCTGTGCTACAGCTGTTCGGGATGCCGTGATTATACCGCGGCGATCCCGAACAGCTCCCTGAGCTAGCCGGGCACTTTTACTTTCGTTTTTAGCCGCGCGGCTCAGCTTTGAGCGCACGGCTAAAGGGTTAATAGCGCGCGGCACCGCGATCAGTGCCGCGCGCTATTAGAGGCGGGTCCCGGCTTCACTATGACGCCGGGCCCGCCGCGATATGATGCGGGGTCACCGTGTGACCCCGCGTTATATCGCAGGACCGGGACTCATGACGTATGCATACGTCATGGGTCCTTAAGAGGTTAATAGAAATAATTTACAAATCTGTTTAACTCTCTGGAGCCAGTCGAGATATATATATATATGTGTGTTTTTTTTCTGGATAACCCCTTTAAGCGGATTTGTAAATGACTTCTATTTCAAAATCTTAATCCTTTCAGTACTTATGAGCTGCTGTATGCTCCAGAGGATGTGTAGTTCTTTTTGACTGACAACAGTGCTCTCTGCTGACACCTCTGTCCATGTGAGGAACTGTCCAGATTAGAAACTAATCCCCATAGAAAACCTCTCCTGCTCTGGACAGTTCCTGACAAGGACAGAGGTGTCAGCAGAGAGCACTGTGGTCAGATTGGAAAGAACTTCAAACATTTCTCTGTTGTATATCTGTAGTATACAGCAGCTGATAAGTACTAGAAAGGTTAACATTTTTAAATGGAAGTAATTTACAAATCTGTTTAACTTTTTGGAACCATTTTTTTCCCCACCGGAGTACCCCTTTGAATGTTATCTTACATGTAAAATAAAATGGAAAGGCAGGAATCAGCGCTGTAGAATCTTCAGATTTATTGGAGGTTAAAACACAGAGCAGGATAAGAACACATGCCGGCAGGCAGAAAAGGGAGTGACGCGTTTCAGGTCATGTGACCCTTTGTCAGCTGAAGGGTCACGAGACCTGAAACGCGTCACTGCCTCTTCTGTGTGCTGGTATGTGTTCTTATCCTTCTCTGTGTTTTAACCTCCAATAAATCTTAAAGGAGTATTCAATGAAAAAACTCTTTTTTATATCAACTGGCTCCAGAAAGTTAAACAGATTTGTAAATTACTTCTATTAAAAAAATCTTAATCCTTTCAATAATTATCAGCTGCTGAAGTTGAGTTGTTGTTTTCTGTCTGGCAACAGTGCTCTCTGCTGACATCTCTGCTTGTCTCGGGAACTGCACAGAGTAGAAGAGGTTTGCTATGGGAATTTGCTTCTAAACTGGGCGGTTCCCGATACAGGTGTCATCAGAGAGCACTTAGACAGAAAAGAAAAACTCAACTTCAGAAGCTCATAAGTACTGAAAGGATTAAGATGTTTTAATAATAGTAATTTACAAATCTGTTTAACTTTCTGGAGCCAGTTAATATATAAAAAATTGTTTTTCCTGGAATACCCCTTTAGGATTCTACAGCGCTGGTCCCTGCCTTTCCTTTCTTGTTATTTGTGGAGATTGCCGTGCGCTTGGATTAGGAGAAGCTGACCTTTCTTCTGCTGTCTTCGTAGAATAAAATGCATTATCATGCCAGTGTATATATTAAATGTTGTAGATATAGCGGGGATTCTTCTTGTATTTGATAACATCTGCAGGTATATACAGCATATATAGCAATAATGGACAATAACAGGTAAACTCTAATAATATCCTGGCCTTTCCAGCTCCCTGTGTCCCATTACAGGAGACACCCCAGCTTATCTGCGCCAACAATTCAGTGTCACTGTCTTGGAGTCCGACTTCCGGTGCCATCAGCTACATTGCCAATGTGTCCAGTCCCGGAGATGAGTTGTCCTGTCATACAACAGACACAAACTGCATCATCCATCAGCTGAAATGCGGACAGACCTACAATGCGACAGTGACGGCGATCAACCAACAATGCAAGGGTCCGGCTGCCCTCCCGGCTAAAATCCCAACCGGTAAGATTCTTGTTTGTATCCCCATGTGACGTGATTTCCTCAATGCATTTTACTGACATCTCAATGAAACATTTTGAGTATTTCCCATTGGCGAAATGATGACTTTTCTATTTGCTGTGTCATTTCAGCTCCTTGTCAGCCTCGTAATGTAGTTACAGATATAAATTGCTCCAGTTCAATGGTCAAGCTGAACTGGGAAGAGTCTCTGGGAGCTCAGAGTTATTATTCAATGCTGAGGACACCAGATAACCAGTATCTTATATGTAACAGTACCGAGCTTGGTTGTGATATCCCTGGTCTACCATGTGGACAGGCCTATGACGTGACAGTGACGGCAGTCAATGATCGGTGTGAGAGTCAACCCAGCTCTCCATCCGCATTGTATACAGGTATGTTGGATGTGTCTTACCTCTTCACATTGTAGATATACCTAACCAGTGTTATAAAAGATGAACTGCCACATGGGAACTATATATATATATCCATCCATGTACAGTGACCCCCCGACCTACGATGGCCCCGACATACGATCATTTCACCATACGATCACTCTCAGAGGCCATCGCATGTTGAAGGCAGCATCAACATACGATGCTTTTGTATGTCAGGGCCATCGCATAAGCGGCTATCCGGCAGCGCAGACTGCTTCAGCTGCCGCTGGATAGCCGTTTACGGTGCCCCGTGTGGTCCGCTGACGATCACTTACCTGTCCTCGGGGCTCCGGCGCGTCCTCTTCGGGATCCTCTGCATCGTCGCCGCTCTCCATCGTCATCATCACGTCGCTGCGCAGGCCGTCCCATCATCCAATAGGAGCGGCGTGCATAGCGACGTGATGGCGGCGACGGAGAGCGCGAATATCGGGGAAGCAGAGGCATTGCCGGAGCGTCGGGGACACCTCGGGGACGCGGCGACAGCGATGGAAGGCGACATCCAGGGCAGCGGTGACGTGCGGTGACGGTCCGGAGCGGCGGGGACAGGTGAGTACAACTTCCTCTAACAGTGGTCTTCAACCTGCGGACCTCCAGATGTTGCAAAACTACAACTCCAACAACAGAAATACAAATCTAAAATAAAAGTTTAAAAAAGTGGGCTAAAAAAAATATAGGGCTGTTAAACAACAATGGCCCTTATTTAGTAAGCACTTTAATGATCTATTCACATGTACAGTATTCTGCGCAGGATTTTCTGCTGCAAATTTCAATGTAAACTGAATGACTGATCACAGCTTGAAATCCTGTGCATCAAACCTGCGCAGAACTCTGTACGTGTGAATAGACCCTAAAACAGGTTTAGTTTATTTTTTTTGTCCCAAGCTGTTTACGACATGTATCCACCAGGGCTGCACCAGCATGCGACATAAGGCTATGTTCACACATCCGAAAGTTCGCATGGAAAATCTCTGTGCGGACATTACGCAGAATGCGGGTGCCGAACAGGAATTGACGGTCGATAGACAGCTATGCATTCTGTGCAGTGTCTGCAGAAAGAAAGAACAGGTTCAAACACGGAAAATGGAATTTTCCATGCTGGAAATTTCGCCGTGTGCAAATTCATAAATTCAGGGGGCGTGTTTTGACTAGCTGACGCGCTGGGTACGAACCAAACTCTAGCAGCGCAGAGCTGGGGCCCCGTACAAGAGATCGCGGGGCGTCCCAGCGGTCGGAACCCTCCGCGATCAGACATTTATCCCCTATCCTGCGATGGGGATAAATTTCTTAGTACTGCACATTTTCTTTAATGGATGAGCATCCAAAACGTGCCAGAATGGGATGACTTTTCAGCAGTACAAAGGGGCAACAGTTTGTATAAGTATAGAAAAAAAAAGAAGACAAAACAACAAGGTACCAGGAGCCAAGACATTAAAACACCCAACACTAGAAACAGGTGAAAAGGTCCACTAGATTGGGATAGGAACACTAAGGGGAGATTTATCAAAACCTGCCCATAGCAACCTATCAGATCGCTTCTTTCATTTTTCAGAGGCCTTTTCAGAAATGAAAGCAGCAATCTGATTGGTTGCCATGGGCAACTCAGCAACTTTTCCTCTAGACAGGTTTTGATAAATCTCCCCCTAAGCTACTGGACACTAAAGCAGACTGGGCCATATAGACTAGGATAACAAACCAATGCCAAAAGGAGATGAACACACAAGTACGCTGGAGGTTTTTGGGAGCAACCAGAACCCATTTAATTTTAAGTTTGGAACAGAATTTTTTTAAACATGCATTTAATATTTGGGTAATTCTGTGCAATAACAAAGTTTCTCTTGTGCAGTCCCATGTGTTCCAAGTCTAGTTCGAGCAGATATACATTGTGAGTCCAACGTGGTAACTGTATCATGGGCGCAGACGGCAGGGGCGGTGAATTATACTACAGTCGCTGCCGGACCCCAGGGAGAGCAGCTCTACTGCCAATCCAGCAACACCTCCTGCAGCTACACACAACTTTCCTGTGGCCTAAAATTCGACGTCTCAGTTGTTGCAGTGGGAAATAGCTGTAGCAGTGGTTTCAGTGGAGCGGTTCCTTTTTATACAGGTTTGTTTATTTGTATTCTAATTGCAATTTTAACGTGGTCTCGATTGTTTCCACCTCATAGATAATAATAATAATATTTATGTATATAGCGCCATCAGATTTTGCAGCACTTTACAGTTTTCCTGTAAGCAGCTCTGGATCTTTCCTACTTGCCAGCAGATTTCTTTCAGCTGCTGTAGTACTCTTGGACCAAATTTTGGTCGGCTACTTGTCTCTCTCATTTCTGGCTCTGCTGGAATTGAAGAAAAATTCAAAATGGCACCACGCACATGTGTACAAACACTCCTCCTTCCCAAGCTAAAATCACTGTTCATTTTATTTTCTTGTGCAGTCTGCCATCTACATGACACTTTATGTCATTGCTGGATACATAACAATAATCCCAGGGGGTTACAGGGACCCCTGAAAGCAGGGCTTCTAGAACAGAGAAGAATAAATACTGTAAATATAACACGTCTAGTGCAGTATTTCCCAACCAGTGTGCTTATAGCTGTTGCAAAACTACAACTTCTAGCATGCCTGGACAGTCTTTTCCCTTCCTCTGAATCAACACTTTAGGATCTTTCCTACTTGCCAGCAGATTTCTTTCAGCTGCTGGAGTACTCTTGGACCAAATTTTGGTCGGCTACTTCCTCTCGGTTGTCTCTCTCATTTCTGGCTCTGCTGGAATTGAAGAAAAATTCAAGATGGCCCCACGCACATGTGTACAAACACTCCTCCTTCCCAAGCTAAAATCACTGTTCATTTTATTTTCTTGTGCAGTCTGCCATCTACTGGACACTTTATGTCATTGCTGGATACATAACAATAATCCCAGGCGGTTACAGGGACCCCTGAAAGCAGGGCTTCTAGAACAGAGAAGAATAAATACTGTAAATATAACACGTCTAGTGCAGTATTTCCCAACCAGTGTGCTTATAGCTGTTGCAAAACTACAACTTCTAGCATGCCTGGACAGTCTTTTCCCTTCCTCTGAATCAACACTTTAGGATCTTTCCTACTTGCCAGCAGATTTCTTTCAGCTGCTGGAGTACTCTTGGACCAAATTTTGGTCGGCTACTTCCTCTCGGTTGTCTCTCTCATTTCTGGCTCTGCTGGAATTGAAGAAAAATTCAAGATGGCCCCACGCACATGTGTACAAACACTCCTCCTTCCCAAGCTAAAATCACTGTTCATTTTATTTTCTTGTGCAGTCTGCCATCTACTGGACACTTTATGTCATTGCTGGATACATAACAATAATCCCAGGGGGTTACAGGGACCCCTGAAAGCAGGGCTTCTAGAACAGAGAAGAATAAATACTGTAAATATAACACATGTCTAGTGCAGTATTCCCCAACCAGTGTGCCTATAGCTGTTGCAAAACTACAACTTCCAGCATGCCTGGACAGTCTTTTCCCTTCCTCTGAATCAACACTTTAGGATAATACAGTGATCCCTCAACTTACAATGGCCTCAACATACAATAGTTTCAACATACAATGATCTTTTCTGGACCATTGTACGGTAACTTGAAATCAGACTCAAGATACAATGCTATGGAATCTGCAAAACATGTCAATGGCTGGAAGATCCGACCAATCAGAATGGGCATTCACTGGTAAAACCCCTGTATTCCTAAAGTGCATGTACTGAATTCCTGTCTGGTAGCGCTCCCTACAGTACAGGGAGGTATTACATGTTCTGTACTACTTTTAACCTATGCCATGGTTAGCTGCTTCTTTGGCACCAAGTAAGGACGGCTCCATTTAAAAATTTTTTTTTGGGAAATTTGTGTACTGTACAGGACCCTGAAAAAGTTCTTGTCCTCTACCTTGACCAGTGTTTCCACACGAGGGTGCCTCCAGCTGTTGCAAAACTACAACTCCCAGCATGCCCGGACAGCCAAAGGCTGTCCGGGCATGCTGGGAGTTGTAGTTTTGCAACAGCTGGAGGCACCCTGGTTGGAAATGACTGAAATAGACAGTGATTTACAGCTCCCAGCAGCTCTGTATTACTTTTATATGTAAGGACTTGCTTTGTCTAGATTAGTTATCTACTTATTTTTCTTTAATCCTCACTTTTTCCTATTTTTTGGATGACATTTTGGTGGCTTCAGAACCAATTACCAGGTTTTCATAGAGTTATGGTCTCAACATACAATGGTTTCAACACACAATGGTCGTCTTGGAACCTATTAATATTGTAACTTGAGGGACTACTGTAGACTGAATGTATGGTCAAATGTTTTTTTTTTATTTATTTATTTATTTATTTATTTTTTTAGTAACAATGTACTTGTTTTCCCATTCTTCCAGCTCCCTGTGCAGTAAGAAATATTCACGCTCAGTACCAATGTGGCAGCGACTATGCGGATGTCACCTGGGAGGCCGCCCCAGGAGGAGTCACATACACCGCTATGCTCATCAGTGAGGACGGATGGAGAAGTATATGCAACAGCTCAGTCTCCAGTTGTGTTGTTTATTACTTAAAATGCGGCCAGAAATACACGGTGTCCGTGGAGACATTTGGGCCAAGTTGTAGCAGTACAGTCAACGCCACAGAGTTTGTCTTTACAGGTAATTTCATTATTATATCTCAAAATCTCTCACCCCATCCATAGATCAATATGTAGACTCCAGTGAATCATCTATATGTTCTATTATATTGTTATGTATCACAATTTTCATCTGAACAGTGACTGATGTAAAACAGCTTCAGCCTGTGTACAAGCAAGTTATGTCAAAATGTACCTGTAAAGTTATAAAAGTTTCTCAAGATTATTTAGATCATACTACAAGCTTTCTCCGTCTAAATTACTTGGTATTTTACAGGAAAAAAAAAAAAACTACAACACCACAACACCCATACATGCCATGGCAGCCGTATTGCGGATCGGTACAGCTGGGAGGATGGATCAAGCCACAGTGCAATTGTGTCCACGTAGCTTTGGGGCTTTTGCACACTATAGTCATTACGCTTAGAATTAGGGAAGCTCCATAGCGGAACTTTCTATGAGAAATTTGATTCCGCTGAAAGAATTAACATGTTCATTCTTTCGGCACAATCTGCCTGGAAAAGCCCTTTAGGGCTGAAATTTACCCACTGAAATAATAAACATGTACAATCCTATTTTATGTGGAATGCATTACTGGCTATGAAGACTGGCAATGCCTGCGCAGAATTGATCCAGGCAGAGATTTCAATAGTGTGTATAAACCCTTAGTCATTGGGACTTCGATTTTCAGGGGTTAATTTCAATGGTGAATCCAGAAATTCAGTGTGAACATACCCTTAAAGGGGTACTCTTCTGGAAAACATTTTTTTTTTAAATCAACTGATGCCAGAAAGTTAAACAGATTTGTAAATTACTTCTACAGGAAGTTCTTTTCTTTTTGAATTTTGTTTCTGTCTGACCACAGTGCTCTCTGCTGACACCTCTGTCCATGTCAGGAACTGTCCAGAGCAGGAGAGGTTTGTTATGGGAATTGGCTTGTACTCTGGACAGTTCCTAAAATGGACAGAGGTTTCAGCAGAGAGCACTGTGGCCAGACAGAAAGGAAATTCAAAAAGAAAAAGAACTTCCTGTGGAACATACAGCAGCTGATAAGTACTGGAAGGATAAAGATTTTTAAATAGAAGTAATTTACAAATCTGTTTAACTTTCTGGCAATATATGTTAGAAATGGTTGATCCTTACTACCATTAGCCAACTAAAAACAAGAAGTGTTTTCCAGACATTGTGTCTCCAGCTGTATCAAAACTGCCACTAGGTGTCTCCCTACTTGTCCAGAGCACATTTCCCCCATCTTTTTCCCAGACTTTGGACTCTTGCTGGCCTGGCAGAAGTCCAAATTCAGGAAATGTTAAGGGGGGTGCATGCAGCCTTAGCCAATGATAGCTCATCTCACACTGAACTGCTCTGGGCTGTGTTTAGCAGATTGAGGGAGGAAGTTCTCCCCTGTATGGCTTCAGATGATGTCACGCCTGCTGGGTAATGCCCCTTCCCAGTCTGTGAAGACTGAGCAGAAAATACAGAGCAATATCAAGGTAGAAAACTAACAAATAATAAAAATAAAGGGGTGGGTTATCATGATGGGGCAGTGAACTAGGAGGATTATAAAATTTAACAAGATCATGAGAGGTACTCTTTAAGGGTACGTTCACACGAACGCTGCAGATTTCAATGTAAACTGAATGACTGAGCACAGCTTCTAATCTGCAGTTACAAATCCTGCGCATCAAATCTGTGCAGGATCCTGTACGTGTGAACATACCCTAATGATGGAATCTTGTCCACACTATCGTCAGAACTTTGTTTAGAGCCTCCATCAAAACAGCGAAAACCACACAGAACACGTCAGACCCCATTATAAGTTGTTGGGGTCCATCGTTCACAGTTTGTTTCCATTGCTTGATGGGTCTAGAACTGCTTTATAGTCATGGGAAAAGCCTTTAATAATAATAATGCTGTAATGTATTGGAATCATATCTACTATGTACCTATTTTACATATGGTGTATGATGGAGTGTTAATGTTGGATATGGAACGTGCATACATTATTTTAGTCCCTTTTCCTATAAACTCACATATAGTATTTAATTTCCTTTATCATTTCCTTCCCAGCACCCTGTAAGCCCCAGAATGTCACCGCAGACATTGACTGCCAGACCAACCATGCTGCTTTGTCCTGGAGCAGGACACCTGGGGCAACCAACTACACCGCATCCATTATAGGACCAGAAGTAGATGGTCCTACCTGTAATACAACATCCACCTCCTGTAATATTGATCACTTAACCTGTGGACTCACATATGACTTCATTGTCACAGCATCCAACGCACAATGTGAAGGTGAAAGCAGCGTCGTCACACAACTTGTCACAGGTACAAACAGTAGAAATACTGGAGTTTGTCTACCATTTCTGGAGAGGGCAGGATAATCCGGGGTTCCCCAGCCAGTGGACTTCCATCTCATTGCACGTGACTCCCTAACTGTTGGCATCTACACATACTGTTTGCTAGGGTAGAGTCAGGAGGCCTCCATACACATAAGATAGTCATCGGGTCCCACTGAAACCAGATTTTGGGATGGGCTGGCCAATGAATTTTTATAAGGCTTTTTGACTCTTCCTTGACGGAAAATATAGGAGGGAGAGAAGGTTTGGGCAGTTGTATTTTCAACATGCCCAATTTTTAGGGAGAATAAGCTCCTGCCAGAATCCCCCCTTAATTCAGAACACATGCACACTCAGTTGAGTATGTTCTGAATGGAGAATATAGAGAAAGTCTTTGCAGCATGTTTCAGAAAGTGGTTTATCTCCCGGAAAACAAATGGATTGAGCAGTTAAAGAGCACATTTTACCAAATAAAATTGTGTAATTAGCATACACTTTCAGAACACTAGGTGGCTCTGTTCTGTTCCCTGCCACAATTAATACAGTGAGTTTGGTCTCCTCCCGGCCTGGCAGGAGTCCAAACTCAGGAAGTGTTTCTGTTACGCCGAGCGCTCCGGGTCCCCGCTCCTCCCCGGAGCGCTCGCTTCACCCCCTTCGCTGCAGCGCTCCGGTCACGTCCTCTGACCCGGGGCGCTGCGATCCTGCTGCCAGCCGGGATGCGATTCGCGATGCGGGTAGCGCCCGCTCGCGATGCGCACCCCGGCTCCCCTACCTGACCCGCTCCCCGTCTGTTCTGTCCCGGCGCGCGCGGCCCCGCTCCCTAGGGCGCGCGCGCGCCGGGTCTCTGCGATTTAAAGGGCCACTGCGCCGCTGATTGGCGCAGTGGTTCCAATTAGGGTTTTCACCTGTGCACTTCCCTATATTACCTCACTTCCCTTGCACTCCCTTGCCGGATCTTGTTGCCTTAGTGCCAGTGAAAGCGTTCCTTGTGTGTTCCTTGCCAGTGTTTCCAGACCTTCTGCCGTTGCCCCTGACTACGATCCTTGCTGCCTGCCCCGACCTTCTGCTACGTCCGACCTTGCTTCTGCCTACTCCCTTGTACCGCGCCTATCTTCAGCAGCCAGAGAGGTGAGCCGTTGCTAGTGGATACGACCTGGTCACTACCGCCGCAGCAAGACCATCCCGCTTTGCGGCGGGCTCTGGTGAAAACCAGTAGTGGCTTAGAACCGGTCCACTAGCACGGTCCACGCCAATCCCTCTCTGGCACAGAGGGTCCACTACCTGCCAGCCGGCATCGTGACAGTTTCTCTGCACGGAGCTTGATTGTCAGCTGCATAGAAAGTGAAAGCTCCACAGATTCTCACAGAAAGCTGCACAAACTGAAAGCTGCAAGAGAGCCTCAATGAATACTGCAAGGACTGAAACATGCACAGAGCTTTAGATTTTCTATTCATCATCACAACGCTGCAGAGATGTGAGGGCGGAAGTGGTCCCCCAGCAGGCTTCAGTGATGTCAGGCTTGCTGGGAAATGCCCACTTTCTCCTGCTGGGAAATTGCACTATGCGAGCAAGAAGAAAGGTAAGATACACAGCTTTTTAAAGCCCTGAAATTGTCCTTAAGTGTGGAAGGGTTGTTAGGAGTAGTTAGGGTACATAGCCTGAGGTAGTTGAGAACAGTTTATTTGGTGACAGGTACTTTTTAAAAGCCAACAATCCTGATCTATCTTCCCCCAATTGCCATCTGGGGAGACTTGGGACACTTGTTGCTATTTCTCCTCATCCTCCAAAACAAATTCACACTTGACAGAATATTCTTACTGTATTTTTTTTTGGCTTTAACAGTATCAATAGGGCACCCCTCAACAGTGCCATTAGAATTCCCTACTAGCCACTAAGCTTTGTCCTTTCCATGTGCAGCAACAGGGCAGGTGCTAAAAGGGTAAGGGCAATGTGGACAGCGTAGGTCCGAGACTCCTCTCCTTCCTTGTGGGGTACTAGGACCCATTTCAGTGTTGCGGACTGAACCCACCTGCAATTTGCTCAGTACCCATCCTCAATCTATTGCTTGAATGCGATGTGTGGGTCGTAACTTGGGCTCCAAGATTTGGCCATAAAGGGGTACCCCGCTGAAAAGAGCTTATCCCCAAAGGGTAGGGGATAAAATGTCTAATTGTGGGGGTCCTGCCGCTGGGGACCCCCGTGATCTCCACTGTCGTTCGGTGCATGGAGCGAACTCCGCTCCGTGCCCGATGACTGATGAACATGGCCACCACGCCCCTCTATTCATTTTTATGGAAGGAGGCGTGGTGGCTACGTACTAACCGTCACGTTCTCTCCCATAGATTTAAATGGAGGGGGCGTGGCATGACATCATGAACGCGGAAGCTCCAAGCATCCATGTTCCAGGCGCCGCCGCCGCCGGCCCGGAGATCACGGGGGTACCCATTGATTAGACATCTTATTCCCTATCCTTTGCATAGGGAATAAGATGTTTTCAGCAGAGTACCTCTTTAAGGGACATGTGTATGAGGCTCAGATAATATTATACATTGGCTCATGATGTGAAGGTAAATTGTGGTTAGGCCATTAAAGAGTAATATTACTTAGATCTGTATAAGTGCCAGTATGAGTCTCTTCACATGTGCGCAGGGTTTAGAAACATCCACGTCTCTTTTTTTCAAGCTCCTTGTGCCCCGGATGACATTGTGACAGAAATGGATTGTGACACTGGATCATTGGTTCTGTCATGGAATCTGATGGCTGATATTGAAAATTTCACTTCTAACCTGATGGGACCTGATGGTGTCAACAGAACATGCAAATCTATGGGAGCGAATTGTAGCTTCCCTGGCCTGCCCTGTGGAGGAGAATACACTGCGGCCGTGTATGGCACCAACAAATACTGTGATGGGCCAACGAGTACAAATGTCCAGATCCAATCCGGTAAGGCAGTGGAGTTCTACCTCATCTGACAGAGCTCTTCTTATTGTGTGACATACTTGCTGTAGCCACTATTAGAAAGGACAATACAAACAATACAAAAGTGGTATTGTGGGGATTTCTCTAGATGAAAATCTTAATAATCTGAATGTTAGTTACAGCCCCAGCCTTCACAGATTTACAAAGACTCCTATATGATTTCCTTGTATTTATAACAATTGGCTATTTAGGAAGTTCAAACGTACTTTTATTAGTGAATAGAAAAGTCTGATGCAACAACCCAGCATCAAAACCCGTCTGATTTGTTCACAAAATATCTGCAGCAAATCTGCCTAGTGTGCATTAAAGGGGTATTCCGGTGGAAAAATATTTTTTAAATCCGCTGGTGCCAGAAAGTTAAACAGATTTGTAAATTACTTCTATGTAAAAATCTTAATCCTTCCAGTACTTCACAGCTGCTGTATGCTCCAGAGGAAGTTCTTTTCTTTTAGAATGTCTTTTCTTTCTGACCACAGTGCTCTCTGCTGACACCTCTGTCCTTGTCAGGAACTGTCCAGAGCAGGATACATTTGCTATGGGGATTTACTCCTGCTCTGGACAGTTCCTGACATGGACAGAGGTGTCAGCAGAGAGCACTGTGATCAGACTGGAAATAAAAGAAGAACTTCCTGTGGAGCAAATAGCAGCTAATAAGTACTGGAAGGATTAAGATTTATAAATAGAAGTAATTTACAAATCTGTTGAACATTTTGGCACCAGTTGATTGAAAAAAAAAATTTTTTCCCACCGGAGTACCCCTTTAACTCTAAGGGTATGTCCACACGAAATACACAGCAGAAATTCTGAAGTCCTCATGTATATATTTTTTAGTAGTAATAGATAAAGGTTATATTATTACATCTAATGCCTTTACTTTACCTATGCTTACCTGATGTCTATTCTAATCTCCAGCCCCCTGTGCACCCGAGAACATACACCCTTCCCTAAACTGTACAGATAACTCAGTTCTGGTGTCTTGGGGTCCTTCATCTGGAGCCTTTAACTATACTATGTCAATGGCCGACTCCTATGGATACAGATCCTACTGCGGCACTGAGGACATAATGTGCCAGGTTCCGGATTTGCAATGCGGGGAAGTCTACACTGTCGCAGTCACTGCATGGAATCAGGTTTGCAGCAGTAAGGAAAGCAGCGTCACCGAGCTTCTAACAGGTAAGAATAACTTTCTTAAAGGGGTTCTCCGGTGAAAAACCTTTTTTTTAAATTTTTTTTTTAATCAACTGGTGCCAGAAAGTTAAACAGATTTGTAAATGACTTCTATTAAAAAAATCTTAATCCTTCCTGTACTTTTTAGGGGCTGTATACTAAAGAGAAATCCAAAAAAGAAATGCATTTCCTGTGATGTCCTGATCACAGTGCTCTCTGCTGACCTCTGCTGTCCATTTTAGGAACTGTCCAGAGCAGCATATGTTTGCTATGGGGATTTTCTCCTGCTCTGGACAGTTCCTAAAATGGACAGCAGAGGTCAGCAGAGAGCACTGTGGTCATGACATCAGAGGAAATGCATTTCTTTTTTTTATTTCTCTTTAGTATACAGCCCCTAAAAAGTACTGGAAGGATTAAGATTTTTTAATAGAAGTGATTTACAAATCTGTTTGACTTTCTGGCACCAGTTGATTTAAAAAAAAAGTTTTTCATGGGAGTACCCCTTTAAAGGGGTCCTCCGGCAGAAAACATTTTTTTTTTATCAACTCGTGCCAGAAAGTTAAATAGATTTGTAAATGTTTTTTTATTTAAAAATCCTAATCCTTCCTGTAGTTATCAGCTGCTGTATGCTCCAGAGGAAGTTATTTTCTTTTTGAATATTTTTTTTTCCAGTCTGACCACAGTGCTCTCTGCTCACCCCTCTGTCCATGTCAGGAACTGTCAGGAGCAGGAGAGGTTTGCTATGGGGATTTTCTCCTGCTCTGGACAGTTCCTGACATGGACAGAGGTGTCAGCAGAGAGCACTGTGTGGTCAGACTGGAAAGAACTATACAACTTCCTCTCTAGCATACAACAGCTGATAAGTACTGGAAGGATTAAGATTTTGAAATAGTAGTAATTTACAAATCTGTTTAACTTTCTGGCACCAGTTGATTTAAAAACAAATGTTTTCCACCGGAGTACCCCTTTAAAAGGAATTAAAAGTTATTACCTATCCACAGGTCAGGCTATAGCTAGGTCAGTGTTTTCTAAACAGTGTGCCCCCAGCTGTTGCAAAACTACAACTTCCAGCATGCCCGGACAGCCAAAGGCTGTCCGGGCATGCTGGGAGTTGTAGTTTTGCAACAGCTGGAGACAAACTGTTTGGAAAACACTGAGCTGGAGGATTGGGGATAGGGGTCAAGATCAGGAGAATGGAGGTCAATAGTCCCTGGTGAATGGAATGGTGGTGGATAGAGATGAGCGAACTTACAGTAAATTCGATTCGTCACAAACTTCTCGGCTCGGCAGTTGATGACTTTTCCTACATAAATGAGTTCAGTTTTCCGGTGCTCCGGTGGGCTGGAAAAGGTGGATACAGTCCTAGGAAAGAGTCTCCTAGGACTGTATCCACCTTTTCCAGCCCACGGGAGCACCTGAAAGCTGAACTAATTTATGCAGGATAAGTCATCAACTGCCGAGCCGAGAAGTTCGTGACGAATCGAATTTACTGTAAGTTCGCTCATCTCTAGTGGTGGAGCATGCTCATTGCTACTCCATTCACCAATATTAATTGACCTCTGTTCTTATAGGTGGAGGACTCCCACCGATCCCGCCAAGTTATCAATAAATGTAATTGGTTCAGACCACATTCTGGATTTCCTATGCCTTCATATCACAGTTACGGTCTACAAATTATTGTGTTTTGGCTCATCTTTCAGCCCCTTGTTCTCCGGTGAATTTACAAGTCAATATTACTTCTGGTTTGGTTGTCCTGACCTGGGGTGAAGCGCATGGTGCTGTGAATTACACCGCGGAGGTAACAGGCACTGACGGAGAGGTATACACGTGTCATACGTCCAACACGTCATGTGAAACGGAAGACCTCAAGTGTGGCCATCAGTACTCTATGTCCGCAACAGCTATTGGACCCCGGTGCAGTAAAGTCAGCGAGAATCACGTATTCCAAACAGGTGAGGAAGATACATCTATATATTATTACTATTTACCGGGAATAGAAAATGTTACCTAGGATTTATCAAGTGATCATTATTTTAAAGTGTACCTGTCATCAACAAAAACTTTTTATATAATGTAGATAATACTATTATATGTATATTTGTAATATACATTGGTTAAAAATTGTGTATATTTTTGGGTGAAGCAATGCTGTCCGTGCAGCTATTGCCTGTGTGTCTCAATGAGGAGTCCAAATACAGGAAGTGAGGGCAGGAAAGGAAGCAGGGATCTGTGCAGCCTCCTGACTTGTTAAAGGGGCACTCTGGTGGAAAACTTTTTTTTTTTTTTTAATCAACTGGTGCCAGAAAGTTAAACAGATTTGTAAATTACTTCTATTAAAAAATCTTATTCCTTCCAGTACTTATTAGCTGCTGAATACTACAGAGGAAATTATTTTCTTTTTGGTACTCTCTGCTGACATCACGACCACAGTGCTCTCTGCTGACATCTCTGTCCATTTTAGGAACTGTCCAGAGCAGCATATGTTTGCTATGGGGATTTTCTCCTACTCTGGAAGATCTTAAAATGGACAGAGATGTCAGCAGAGAGCACTGTGCTCATGATGTCAGCAGAGAGCTCTGTGTTCCAAAAAGAAAATAATTTCCTCTGTAGTATTCAGCAGCTAATAAGTACTGGAAGGATTAGGATTTTTTAATAGAAGTAATTTACAAATCTGTTTAACTTTCTGGCACCAGTAGAAAAAAAGTTTTCCACCGGAGTACCCCTTTAATCATCCTCTTGTATGAGCCAGGAGCATGTTAAAGAGCCTCAGTGCACACTGTCCTGCTTTTTCTTGCTGCACAGAGTCCTGCTTGTCCGCCCTCACTTCCTGTATTTGGACTCCTCATAGAGACACACAGGCAATAGCTGCAGGGAAAAAATATACACATTTTTTAATCAAGTTATATTACAAATATACATATAATGGTATTATCTACATTATATAAAAAGTTTATGTTGACGACAGGTACACTTTAACATCTAATGGAAACTCCACTTTATATCTGGATTATATTCTCCCTGAGTTGCTGTGTCATGTAAACTAAATACAACATTGTTCTGACCCTGGTGCAATGCTATGGAATGCGAATTATATGGCTGTATTAGGGATCGATCGTTCACACTGCCGGCTTGCACCACTAGAGGGAGCTCCGTTCGTCAGTCCGTTGGAAGGATGGGAGTTGAGCTGAAAAAAATTTACTACATGTCCTATTGTTTTTCTCCGCTCAACTCCTGTAAAATACCGGACACCAGACAGACCCTATTCAAGTCAATGGGATTCATCGGGACCCGATGAAGTGAGAAAAACCTGTGACCTATAGCCGAATGTGTGTGAGTTCATCATTCCCAGCCCTTCTCAGTGCCGATCACTGTTAGGGGTTCAGATTAGGGTTAGGGGTTAGGATTAGGGTAAGGATTATAAGGGTACTCCACTAGAAAATATTTTTCTTAAAATCAACTGGTGCCAAAAAGTTAAACAGATTTTGTTAATTACTTCTATTTGAAAACCTTAATCTTTCCAGTACTTTTGAGTTTCCTTTCTGCCTGACCACAGTGCTCTCTGCTGACACCTCTGTCCATGTTTGGAACTGTCCAGAGTAGGAGTAAATCCCCTTAGCAAACCTATGCTGCTCTGAACAGTTCCTGACATGGGCAGAGATGTCAGCAGAGAGCACTTGTGGTCAGACAGAAAGGAAGTTCAAAAAGAAAAAAACTTCCTCTGTAGTATTTAGCAGCTGATAAATACTGGAAGGATTATGATTTTTAAATAGAAGTAATTTACAAATCTGTTTACCTATCTGGCATCACTTGATGACATTTTTTTTCCAGTGGAGTACCCCTTTAAGGGTTAGGATTAGGCGTTAGGATTAGGGATTAGGGTTAGAGGTTAGGATTAGCGATAGGGGTTAGGATTAGGGTTAGAGGTTAGGATTAGCAATAGGGGTTAGGATTAGAGGTTAGGGAGTGAGAGGGAGCTGGCCGTAGAGCAGAAAAGTGTGTCCCTGTGCGGTGGGTTACATTCCGCTACAGGGACACAGTTTTCTTCATTACACCGGCAGTGTCAGTTGTACTCTGACCCCTTCTGGGTCCATTTGGCACAAGAAAAAAGAGCCGAATGGACCCTGACTGGATCGGAATATAACAGCCAACAGTTCTCAGCCTTATTTGGATATATATTGAATGTTTATTCCTTGACTATGAATTTACTGTGTGAGAGTGAACACAGGAACACCTCCACAGCCACAGTCTCCCATAACTGCTTTAGAAACTGCTGTAGAATATATATGAAAAAACTATGCCCCCATTCCATTGAAATTCATATTTATGGCTGATTTATCAAGACAAGCGAATCACATTCCCGTCTAAATTAATCCACCTCCAGTGCAGGAGTTCACTGGATTTCTTAATTCTACATACTTGCTCCTTCCCATTCCAATTGTCACTACATTTTCCCTCCTCCTGTTGGTATACTCCTAAGGTCAAGCCCCTCTCACACTGCAAAGATTGCCTACCGGAAATAGTGCTGAGGCTGCTGTGATCACAGGTCTGATCATTGTCTTTCTTTCTATTTGATATATTATTTTTAATAATATTATTCTTACTGTATTCCTTTTTTCCCTTAAGCTCCTTGCTGTCCTGAGAATGTATTAACAGAGCTGGATTGCACAACTAATTTAGTAACAGTCTCATGGAACATAAGTTCAGGTGCTGACTGGTACTATTCTGAAGCTGTTGGATCAAATGGCACCAAAGCCATCTGTAACTCCACAACTACATCCTGTGACTTCATTGACTTGACATGTGGAACACTGTACCTGGTTACTGTAACAGCAAACAATGAAGCAAGCAGTAGTGAGACGAGTTTTCCTATTGAAATCACAACTGGTAAGTTTGCCATAGTTTAGTACCTCATACCCATTGCTGACTATTTTGCAAATGGAGAATTACAGATTGTTCTATAATATAAATGACTGGCTGTGGAACACATACATAAATATAGGAATTCAAGTTCATGTTATGAGTTTTAATATTAAATCTAAGCCTAATTTCCGTGCACACCAGAATTTTCGTGCAGAATTCTGCACGGAGATTCCACAGCAGCAGAGTCCCATTGCTTTCAAGGGGATTCTGCTGCGCTCTGCACATAGCAAAATTTCCGAGCTGGAAACATCTAGCGCAGAAATTCAAATTCCAGTGTCCGCAGAAAGAACGAACATGTTCATTCTTTTTGCAGACTCTGCACGGAATGCATTGCCATCTATGAGACAGCGCATTTCCGAGCAGTCCTATTGCTGGCATGTCATGCCGGCACCCGCAATCTGCAGAATTTCTGCACGTGACATTCTGACACGTGAAAATAGCCTAAATCTGAAAGTGGAGTATCGCAAGTTCACCCGTATTACTGTTTTTTCACTGCCATAACAACATGAGGTATCACAAACCTGTAATTGTTTAATATTTGCATATCCTGTATAAGATGAGTGAATCCCTGGTCACATGACATGCTCCCAAGACAGCTTCTAAGTAGAGGTTTCTAGAAAAGCTGAGGGGGAGGAGTACCTAGTCCAACCCCCACTCCCCAGAGGGCTTGACTCAAAAAGCAAGTGCAGTCTAGCCAGAGTAGTGTGAGTATCTTCTAGCTCTGCTCCTGCTAGGTAGACCACTCAGTTGCAGAAAAGTGTAAACACCTAGCTATAGGGTACCTCCTATGTTCAGTTCAGACCTATCCTGGCTCCTGTTGTCCAATGTGTCAGGGGGAAGAGTCAGGAGCCATACACATAAGATGTGTCACATTTGAGCAGGGATAGAGTGCAGCCCTGAACTACCCACTCTCTCTGTCCCTCCCTACTTGTGTACCACCCTAGGCAGAGGGTCCACAACCACGGTGCAAGTCCCTTACTAAATAAATGATGGCAGTCAGTAGTCAAAACAATAAACTACAAAAAAAAACAGATAAAGGTCGGGAAAAGCTAGAGGCACACAAAACTAACACAAATCAAACTAAACAAACACGCAATGAAGCCAGGGTCAAAAACTAACCAAGTCAGCAACAGGATATGTCGAGGTACAAATTCGCTAATACAGAAGAGGTGTCAGAAAGCCAAGCCGAGATCAATATCAATAACAGGAAACACAGGAAAATGATGCTGGTTACTCATAGACAAGCTCTTTTACTGGCGAAGCATGAATGGAAAAGGCTTCTTGTGTATCCAGCAGGAGGACTCCAATAGGCTGCCACACCAAAACACAGAGGGATAGTCCCAGCAACCAAGGCAAACAAAAAACTCTCAGGCCAGATCAACCCTAAGGGTTCTGACAGTATGGACCCAAATAGACAAGACAGAAGACGGTGTCTGTGTAGGCCTTATAGTAGCAGCCTCCATATTGAGAGGCTTCAGATTCTTTGAAGTGATGAAAAATTTTAATTTTTTTTTATTTGTGCCGAATCATAGACTTTTCTTTAATTATTGGCAATGCGAGAATTTACTACACAGAAATGTCAGGAAAACTGAGGATACCTCTGGAAAAGTGTATTATTTGTATATTGGATATTATTTGGGCAACATATGTTTTATATTTTTCTCTTTTCCAGCTCCCTGTGTCCCGGTACAGGAAATACCCCAACCCAACTGCTATAATGCTTCTGCTTTTCTGGCTTGGAGTAACACGTCTGGTGCCATCAGTTATGTTGCCAATATGACTGGTCCAGAAGGAGACATATATTCCTGTGAAACAGAAGACACCACATGCACCATCAGTGGGTTAACGTGTGGTCAGCCGTACATTGTGACAATTACCGCCATTAATGAACAATGCAGCAGTCCGGCGTCTGACCCGGTTACACTTACAACTGGTAACAACTGATCACATCTGTTTTTATGACAACTTTTTCAATGGATAATACATGACTAGGAGAGTGTAGAGTTCCGCTACCGATGCACCCCAACCATTCCCCTCCTTCCCCCAGTCCTTAACCTTTACCTTAAGAATCACTGACTCGAAGTATGGCGCAAAGGCCACAGCGGACCCAACTTTTATTTAACAATACAAAATCTATAATAAACATCTTCATATAAATAACCTCCAATATAAATAACAATACAATAAATAACAGCATAAACAGTATTTCTCCCAAACAATCAGGGTTAACATACCCTCCCAACCAAATGTATCCAACCTTCCCCGTTCTGGAAGGAGACCTGAAGGCAGCTTCTGTTCCAGACCCGGTCTCCTACTTTGCCCTTGGTTGACCAGCACCTGACCCAAGGGCACCACCTTCGGAGACCCCAGGTCCCTTCCGCCAGGGACCCCTATAATTAGCTGGCTACCGACCCAGCTCCCCCCCCCCCCCCCCCCCGGGTCCTTATGACCAGGACCTCCACCAACCTTCCAGCATGCCTCCAAATCCCCTTCCAGCTCCCGCCGCTGCGACGACCAAATCCCCCCCCAACCTAACCCAGAACAACAACATGTGCCAGGGCGGGCAGGTGGGACACGATTTCTTCAGCCCGACTGGTCCCTCCTCTTCCTGCTCCCGGGTATTTTCCCTGGGCTTGGAACAAGCTCCTCCCCCCAACCCACACTTAACCCTGCCCTATCCTTTAACTACCCACTTTAACCCATTCCCTACCACTACCTACACCCCCTGTCATGTGCCCCCTCCCATGCTGTCCACTACGGGGGGTTTCTTTCAATATCTAATGGATATCCATTATTACAGGTCCGTGTGAACCTCAGAATGTGGTCTCCAACATCAGTTGTTCTAATTCTTCAACTCTTCTGACCTGGGATGAAGCCCCCGGAGCGCTGACTTATGTGTCCAGGTTGACATCACTTGATGGAGATAATTTTGGGTGTAATAGTACGGACGGCTTCTGTGAAATCCCTGGCTTGGAGTGCGGACAGAGCTACCATGTGACGGTGACAGCATTCAGCAGTGAATGTCAGAGTGCACCCAGCGTGCCAGTTGTACATTACACAGGTGATCAGATTTAACCATTACATTTATACAACCTGACTAACTGAGATTCAGCATCGCCATTAGGGCAACAAATTGTAGAAAAGTCCATGTTCTGGCACAAAAAAGCATGCCATAGCAGAAGGTGCACTTGCACGTTAAAAAATGACAACACGTAGGCTTACATCTTTGATGCTGTGAACTTTTTTTTTTTTATCAACTGGCTCCAGAAAGTTAAACAGATTTGTAAATCACTTCTATTAATAAATCTTACTCCTTTCAATAATTATCAGCTGCTGAAGTTGAGTTGTTCTTTTCTGTCTGGCAACAGTGCTCTCTGCTGTCATCTCTGCTTGTCTCGGGAACTGCACAGAGTAGAAGAGGTTTGCTATGGGGATTTGCTTCTAATCTGGGCGGTTCCCGAGACAGGTGTCATCAGAGAGCACTTAGACAGAAAAGAACAACTCAACTTCAGCAGCTCATAAGTACTGAAAGGATTAAGATTTTTTAATAGAAGTAATTTACAAATCTGTTTAACTTTCTGGAGCCAGTTGATATATATATATATATATATATATATATATATATATAAAGTTTTTTTCCTGGATAACCCCTTTAAATGTGCTGCAGCATGGGTTTCACCTCTAAAGTATGTGGGGGCGGGCTATGACGTTCCGAGCTCCCGGCGCCGGCTCCAGCATTCGGAACAGTTTGCTCCAAACGCTGAGCAGTGGAGTACCCCTTTAAACAGGTGCCTGCATGCCTTCCTTGAAGAATATAATATTACAAATTATGGGTACTAGATTTCTGGGATTTCTTCTGGTCATGATAGAATTTTTCTTCTAGTTTAGGGCAATTGCCATCTATCTGTCAATCACCAGCCACAGCGGTGTCCCCCTTCAGCAGATAATTGGCTGAGGGCGCCATCACTGCTACGACCAGTGTTTTTTTTTTTTTTAACAGCCTCGGTACGTGTTCTCAAGTCACCTAAGTGCAAGCAAAAAGTGCAAAATGTGTTCACATAAAAACCGTGCACGAGGATGCGGTCCATCGCGAGCCCTTCTCCGAAAGGAGAGAAGCCCCCCAATAACCAAAACCCTTTGCCTCCGGGACAAAAAGCACCTGCAAGGTTCCAAGGTACAATGTCCCCTTCCGCTGAAGCTACTCAGGGATGGAATGTGCTACTGGCGAACAACTAGGCGTTAACCAAGCTGCTACCAAGGAGCCAGTAAAACAGGTTTGGCATTCCAGCCGAAGCAGGGATACCCGAAGCTTGGCAGGAAGGTTAGGAACCTAATGGCCACACACACCTTCCCTAGACCGGCAGGAGGGACACCCAGAAGGCTACCGCACCTCGACCATTCCAAGTGTACATAAAAAGAACACAAATGTGGACACAGTGACAAAAACATAAATAATAAGTGAATGTGCGCAGTGTAATACTGCTCAGACATCAGGCGGTACCTGTCAGTAGACAGCAGATTCTGGGTCTTTTCAGGTCATCAGGTTGGGTCAGAAGTCTTTGTGGGTCTGATTGGGAAGTATTTCTCCTTGTGGAGACCCCTTGGATGGTATAGATGGTCTTATAGGCCAAGCAATGCCTCCTCTAGTGCCACCTATTTGAGATAGCTACCCTGTAATCCAATGGCCACCCTATAAAAGAGGTTTGAAATGACAAGATTTGCAGCTAAACTAGAATCCCCTCTAAAGGAAGAGGACCCACCAGCGGTTTTAGGGTTCTTGCCTTCACACGGAGACATGTTTTTCTTCATATGCACTTCAAAGGCCCTTTACCCAGCCAACCAGTATCTTGCGTTGTACCGATGAGGGGCGACAACCATGAATGTTAAACAAGTCTGTTCTTTTCAGAGCCTTGTGTGCCAACTAATCTACAAGCTGAGGTTGATTATGACTCGCATTGGGCATCCGTGTCTTGGACTACTGTATTTGGAGCTGAAGATTATACCGCAGTGGTCACCGGCCCTCAGATGGAGCGGTATTACTGTAATTCAATCCACTCCTCTTGTAACTTTACACAGCTATCATGTGGTCTGGAATATGAAGCAACTATTCTTGCAAACGGAAAGATATGCAGCAGTACAGTGAGCCCGGCCATTACATTTTACACAGGTAAGTGGAGATTTTATATGCAGTTATTTATATTAAAGGGTACCTCTCATCAAAAAAACTTTTGATATATTATAGATTAATGTATGCAGAATAACTTTACAATTGCATGTTATTAAAAAATATGCTTCTTTCTATTTAATTTTCCACTTTGAAGAAATGACCACTAGGGGTCTCCCTACCAGTCCTGGCAGCAAGCATTTCAGACTCATGCTGGAGTCCTAAACACTACGAGCTGCCAGTCTGCTTTGTCCACAAAGGAGAACACTCAGAGCTGCCAGCCTGCTTTGTTCACAGCCTGTTTGGCTGTGAACAAAGCAGGCTGGCAGCTCTGAGTGTTTAGGACCCCAGCATGAGGCAGAAATGCTTGCTGACAGGACTGATCGGGAAAAATACAATAGAAAGAAGCATATTTTTCATTAACATGCTATTGGAAAGTTATTCAACATTCATTAATCTAAAATATATCAAAAGTTTATTTGATGAGAGGTACCCTTTAAGGACCTACAGACTATTTTGTATACATCATGCCTGTAGTTTATAAAGTGTCAATTCTTTATACATCTTTAGTTTACATTTAGGAATTCATTTTGTAGCACTTTTATTTTTATTAACTTTTCACTACATTTTGCTTTGTTGGTGCAATGAAGCTTGGAGTTTATAATTCATGTTTTAGCCATACACAATAGACTGTTCTTGGCATAAATGCACAACTAATCCTACTCTCCATACTGGGCAACAGCTATAAAAGATGATGTTTGGTGCAGATGGTGACAGTGATATCTAAAGCAATTGCACTTAAAGGGGTACTCCCCTGGAAAACATTTTTTTTTTAAATCAACTGGTGCCAGAAAGTTAAACAGATTTGTAAATGACTTCTATTAAAAAATCTTATTCTTTCCAGTACTTATCAGCTGCTGTATGCTCCAGAGGAAGTTCTTTTCTTCTTGAATTTCTTTTCAGTCTGACCACAGTGCTCTCTGCTGACACCTCTGTCGATGTCAGGAACTGTCCAGAGCAGGGATAGGTTTGCTATGGGGATTTTCTCCTACTCTGAACAGTTCCTAAAATGGATAGAGGTGTCTGCAGAGAGCACTGTGGTCAGACAGAAAGTAAATTCCAAATGAAAAGAACTTCCTGTGGAGCATACAGCAGCTGATAAGTACTGGAAGGGTTAAGATTTTTACATAGAAGTAATTTACAAATCTGTCTAACTTTCTGGCACCAGTTAATAAAAAAAAATGTTTTCCAGTGGAGTACCCCTTTAAATTAAAGTGGTGTCCTTTTTAGTGTCAATATGAGCCAATGAGTTATTTGAATTTGTTTGTGATTAGCAGTGAATGAGTCTAAGGGTGCCCATACATCTTAGATTAAAGTTAATGAAAATATAAAATTTCAACTGAAAATTGTCGTTCGTCAGTTGAAACAACCTGTCAAAAACAACCTGTGTCTAAAAGTATAATATAGCAAGTTACTATTATAATGTTATTAGCCATAGTACACAGATCTTCCATATCAGCTGTGCTGTCTGGCTTGTAGCTATGATGTCAATTCACACTCTCTGAATGCAGAGCTCCTGTACCTGCCCCCCCCCCATCCCTTTCTGTCTGCTCGGGCCAGACCAGTGATGTGAAGGGGGAGCTCTTATTACAGCTCCTTAGATTGATTAATCACTAGATAAGGCAGCAAGAAGCTGTTCTCAGTCACCGTAGTTTCCATCAAAACAGACTCACTGCTGCCTTATCTAATGAGTTATAAATCTAATAAGCAGTAATACAAGCTCCCCTCTTCACATCTCTGGTCTCATCCCGAGCAGACAGGAGGGAAGGGGAAGCAGGGACTGTAGCTCTGCCTTCAGAGAGTGTGATGGGATGTCACAGCTACAAACCAGACAGCACAGCTTATATGAAATATTTCTGCACTAGGGCTAATAACATTATATTAATAAGTTGCTTTTTGACACAATTCACATGTTGTTTCTTTTGCCTGACAACCCTTTTAATAAAGAAAGATCATTTTAGCCAAGCAATGACAGACTGTTATCATTTGCATAATAAGAAAATAGCTTATATCTCAGCACTGGATGTTGTTCACTGTTGCTCTGCAGATCACATAACAGGTCAATCAGGTGTAAAGCATAAAGAGAAAGGTGTTTGTATATGTATTTTAAGAGGGTCGTGCAGGGATGGAACTCCGAGTAAAAAGAAAAATCTAATGTGTTCACATGTTCTTTTAGATGTCTGTCTGTTGATGTTATCATCGGAAAATGTGATAGGGTCTTATTAATGTAAATGGATTCCTTATGAATTAAAATCTTGAAAAAAAAGTGACGTAAATGGCCTGTACCAGCACTGCCCTTGGGAGAACACAACATTTATTATGTAGGTCAGAAACATCAAAGGAGAACTTGATATGGACTTCAAATTAAATAGAGAACTGTTACCGTTATGTGATCTAATAGTGTTAAATTCTAAAATGAAGCCTGAAGCCAAAAAATCCTTTAATGTCCAACCAAACATCACAGTGCACCAAAAAAAAAAAAAAACACGTCGGTTCTCAATGAGAAAAAAAAAATGCCTGAACATTAAAATGACAAAGAAAAAAAATAAACTTTTAATAAAAATTACTTAAATGGGCGCTGTCAAAAACAAAACATTTTTATACGTTGTACATCTTGGAAAAACATTAACCTTTATAATATACTTCATTAGAAAATGTCAGCTCCTTTTTATAGAAATCATGGTTTATAAGAAAGACCACTAGGGGTCCCCATACCATCCAGAACATAATCCTGTCCGGCTGCAGTATTATCTTCGTCCTAGCTGAAGCACAGGCTGGGACAAAGTCTAGAAAGTGAGGACGGGACTAGCACTCCTCTGAGCTCACTCCTGTCCTGTCAGACTGCATGAAAATATAGAGGAGGAGGTTACAGAGCAGCTTGCAGTGAAAGCAGACTCAGGGAGAAAGTGAATGTATGGTGGTAAGTGAGGGCGAGCTCAGTGCTTGCCTGAGACATGCCCCTTCCTGAGCAGTAGTGTTGAGCGGCATAGGCCATATTCGAATTCGAGAATATTCGCGAATATATGGACGAATATTCGTCATATATTCGCGTATATTCGCATGTTCGTAATATTATCGTTTTATTTTCGCATATGCGAATATTCGCGCATGCGAAAATTAACATATGCGAAAATTAACATATACAAAATTAGCATATGCGAAAATTCGCGTATGCGAAAATCTGCATATGCTAATTTTCGTATATGCGAATTTTCACTTGCCAATCTCACACAGTAGTATTAGATCCTTCTTTACACCACACAAGCTGGAAGCAGAGAGGGATGATCACTGTGATGTGTACTGTGAGAAAAAAAAAAAAATAATGAATATTCGTAATTACGAATATATAGCGCTATATTCGCGAAATTCGCGAATTCGCGAAATTCGCGAATTCGCGAATATGCGATATTCGGGAATAATATTCGAATTGCGAATATTCGCGAGCAACACTACTGAGCAGTGGATGACAATATGAGTGAGCAGCAGAGCAGTGGGATTTGTGAGCCAAATACAGAAGCTACACACATAAAAAATCAGCATCACCTAGTGAGCGACACAAGGGCGGACACAGACAGCAGAAGGCCCCTGTGCAAAAAAATGCTATAAAATTGCACTACAACTCACATTAAAGTAAAACGGTCAGCCAGTGGTACTGGCTGATAGTGCCGGGGGACGCTGATAAGTTTGATGCCTACTGTGTCCGGATCCGCTCAGCCGGCTGAGATCTTCCTTTTTCCGTTTATGCTAATTAGGTGCTAACTGGCACAGCCGGGGTAATTGGCACTCTGATGTCAACACCACTCGTCCGCAGCGCCGCCCAGCTTATCAATATTCCTCCCCTCCCTCTTCATTACAGAGCAGGGAGAAAAGGGAGACGCGGAGGGAGGAGAGGAATATTGATGAGCTGGGAGGCGCTGCGGATGAGTGGTGCTGATATCAGAGTGCCAGTTACCCCGCCTATGCCAGTTAGCACCTAATTAGCATAGATGGAAAAACTAAGATTTCGGCCGAACGGCTGGGCGGCGCATCTGGGTACGATAGGCATCAAACTGATCAGCAACCCCCGCACTACCATCCAGTACCGCTGGTTAGTGTGGGGGAGCAAGTTGACAGTTTTCCTTTTAATCTGCAGCATTAGGTATGCAGCAGTTCCCCCACATTAGGTAGCATAGATTCCACACATTAGGGAGCAGTTTCCCCATATTAAGTAGCATAGATTCCCCACATTAGGTAGCACTTTCCCCACATTAGGTAGCAGTTTCCCCACATTAGGTAGCATAGTTTACCCACATTAGGTAGCATAGATTCCCCTCATTAGGTAGCATAGATTCCCCACATTAAGTAGCAGTTTCCCCACATTAGGTAGCATAGCCCCCCCCCCCCCCACACACACAGACACACAAACAGACACACACATAGACACACACACAGACACACAGCAGTTCCCTCACATTAGGTAACATAGTTTCCCCACATTAGGTAGCAGTTACTCCACATTAGGTAGCATAGTTTCCGCACATTAGGTAGCATAGATTCCCAAAATTAGGTAGCAGTTTCCACACACACACACAAACACAGACACACACAGACACACACACAGACACACACACAGACACAAACACAGACACAGAGAGAGTAGCAGTTACCCCACATTAGGTAGCAGTTCCCCCCCACCCCCCACACACACACAGACACAGACATACATGCAAATACACACAAAGACACACAAACACGCGCACACACACACGCAGACAGACACACACACGCAAATACACACAGACACAGACACACATTCCCACATTAGGTCAGATAGACACACACAGACACACACACACACAAACACACACACACACAGACCCACACAAAGACACACACTCAGACACACAGACAGTAGCAGTTACCCCGCATTAGGTAGCATAGTTTCCCCACATTAGGTAGCAGTTCCCCCCCCCCCCCACACACACACTCAGACACACACACACAGAAAGACACAGACACACACAGATATACACACACACAGAGACACACACATAGACAAACTTACCTGGCCTGGGCAGCGCTTCTCCTCTCCGGTGGCGGCCTGACGAGTGGCGTCATTGACATTCTCCTTGCGCAGAGCAACGTCCCTCGTCAGACTCGGGCCGGCCGGCTGCAGACTCACTGTCTAAAGTGCCCGCGGTGCTGTTATGCGCTGCGGCCGCTTTAGAACAGTGAGCAGCGGCGGTGCAGCGAAGGGCGGCGGGCTCCCTCACACACTGGGCCCTGTGCAGCTGAACCGGCTGCATAGGCAATATGTCCGCCCCTGGAGTGACATATAGAAGCATTTTTGTTCTATGTTCTGACAGTTATGCTTTAATGGGGTACTCTGGGGAAAAACTTTTTTTTTATCAACTGGTGCCAGAAAGTTACAGATTTGTAAATTACTTCTATTAAAAAATCTTAATCCTTCCTGTACTTATTAGCTGCTGAATACTACAGTGGAAATTATTTTCCGTTTGAAACACAGAGCTCTCTGCTGACATCATGGCCACAGTGCTCTCAGCTGACATCTCTGTCCATTTTAGGAACTGTCCAGAGTAGGAGAAAATCCCCATAGCAAACATAGGCTGCTCTGGACAGTTCCTAAAATGGACAGAGATGTCAGCAGAGAGCACTGTGCTCATGATGTCAGCAGAGAGCTCTGTGTTTCAAACGGAAAATAATTTCCACTGTAGTATTCAGCAGCTAATAAGTACAGGAAGGATTAAGATTTTTTAATAGAAGTAATTTACAAATCTGTTTAACTTTGTGGCACCAGTTGATAAAAAAAAATAAATAAATAAATAAATAAATAAATAAAAAAGTTTTTCACCGGAGTACCCCTTTAAAACAGATAATTAAAAAAAAAAATTTGTACTGGAATATCTGGATTTTTTAAGGGAACATACACACCTTGCACCAAAATTAACACTAAATTTGATGATTTTGTTGTGGATTTTCTGCCGCTACCTTTTCTGCAGATTATGCAAATTAGGATGAAAATACAAGTAATAATCGGCAGATTGGAATTTCGCTGAGGTACTTGAAAGCGTTGCTGCAGCAGAATCTGTGGATTTCTTGAAGATTTTGACTTCCCAAAGTTGCATAATTCCGCAGTGTCATAAGTTTATATAAATGACAGTAACAATCTCCGGTTTTATGTAAAGTGCAATGTAACTACAGTACAATCCTTTTTATACTCAGTGTGATATGGTAGAGACGGCAGATATTTGTAGTGGGACACTGCATATGCTTTACTTATTATATACATTTTTATGGTAATTCTTGGTAAGGAAGGCCTGACCTATATACACGCAGTTTCAGGATTTTAGGACATTTACTTTTTCTTCTACAGCTCCATGTTTGGCGGATAATATAGAATTACATTATGAGTGCGGTGCGGAATATGCAGTGGTGGCCTGGGATGCAGCCCTCGGTGCGATGAACTACACGGCCTCTATCAGCACGCAGCACGGCCATGTGGTTACCTGTAGCACTGCAGGCACAAACTGTACTGTTAGCGATATGCAGTGCGGACAGGTCTATTCCGTGATCGTGGACTCCTTTGGGATGCAAAGCAGCAGCAGATCTGTCTCTCCAGGACTGACTCAAACAGGTAACTTTTATAGTGTGGTTAACATAGTTATATTGAAGAACTGTCCCGCTAAAATATGTATCTGATTTCTGTATACGATACTTTGTAAATGTGGTGACAGGGGGGTGCAAGGTTTACTTTTCAGGTGGAGACAGCTTCTCCTGGGCCAGGCGCGGGGCAATAAACACACCAATGCCAGGTTACAGATAACTGTCTTTTACTGAGGCAGGAGCAGATGGTACAATACTTACAGCACATCATAGAGTAGAAGGGATGCAGTGTAACCCTTGGAGCCCTGTTGCCTTGCTGGGACTTTTGGTGGTTTACACCCACTTGAATTGAACAGACTTTAGACTTGATTTTGAGATATCCCACGCTGACTAGGGTTCTAAGGTCCAATCTAACTGACACCGCCAGGGTATGAACTAGCCCTTGAGATCCAGCTGCCGGTGGCTTTCTACTGTATCTATCCCGGACTAGCACAAGGTGGCCCATCGACTCACCAGCTCCTGTGCACACAGTTAAGGATTTCTGACTCATCGAGGGTGGGGAACACTTTCAGAATAGCCTGGTCGCTTGTTTAGGATTTTCTTTAGGCTTCTCCTTGGATCACCTCACTCTCCTTCCAACTCCTTTCCACACTGCAGCTCACACTGAGCTCGGCACACACTGAACAAAAAAATTGAATTAAAGGGGTTATCCAGGAAAAAACTTTTTTTTTATAGATCAACTGGCTCCAGAAAGTTAAACAGATTTGTAAATAACTTCTATTAAAAACTAGGGAAAAACACAGATATAAAATGTAGCTTTTATTAATTTAAACAGGCATAAAACATATATAATGTCCACAAAGTTAATCAAGTACTATAAGGCACCGTACTTAGCCAAATAAATATTGGCCAAACACTGTGACCACAACTAACCTGACCCTGCTAGGCACAAGGCCCCCTGCCTATTACTGCAGGGAGGCTCTCCTTGCGACGGCCAGCCTGCAGCTGGAACCTCCTACCTCACCCTTATTTAGGAATAGGACAGGAGGATATGTTGGTCAACAGTGGTGTATAGTTATTAGACCTCCAAACCACTAGTGAGGTATATAACTTGCAATTTTACAAAGTTTGCATAATATGTAATATTTGCACACAGTTATACAATGCATAAATTCCAACGCGTTTCGTTGTTGCCAAATACAAAGCGGCACAACTCATCAGGGAGTAGTGCAGATGGGGTAGATGCTATGGGAAGATGCCAACATCTAGATCCAACTTCTCACTTAGACAATATCAAGTTGATCATATGAAGGAGGTGTAGATATACAAGCGTGTGCTTGGGTCACGGTATGGAATGCCTGTTGAAAATAAATGACCTAGGAGTCGCATCCAGTTGTAGCCTGATCTCTAAAAGAGGAGATACAGCGTAGCTTGATGATGATGTAGCATAATATAACACAAGCCGCCACCTTAGAAATAGGTAGATAAGGGATGGAATACTTTATAATACAGAGCCTGATGATTTCAGGTCCCGGTGCCGTGATGAGGCATCCCTTAATGTATTCCTTCTTGCCGCCAGATATGATGCGTGGCTAGAGGTAAGTGTTGTCACTGCAGTCACCGGCAGAGGCTAGAAGCGGTTAGATGCATGCGGGCGGTCCCAGGTCCCCAGTACTTTTGAGCTGCTGAAGTTGAGCTGTTCTTTTCTGTCTAAGTGCTCTCTGATGACACGTGTCTCGGGAACCGCCCAGTTTAGAAGCAAATCCCCATAGCAAACCTCTTCTACTCCGTGCAGTTCCCGAGACAAGCAGAGATGTCAGCAGAGAGCACTGTTGCCAGACAGAAAACAACAACTCAACTTCAGCAGCTGATAATTAATGAAAGGATTAAGATTTTTAATAGAAGTAATTTAAAAATCTGTTTAACTTTCTGGAGCCAGTTGATATATAAAAATATTTTTTTTCCTGGATAACCCCTTTAACTAAATACCCCCCTCCCCCCCCCCCCACACACTTTATATAAGAGCAATTTAGGGGTCTCCCATTGGGTATCAGGGTCACCTGGTTACTCTGCATTATCTCCTAAGGGTACAGCACACATATCAACACATATAAAACATTAATACTCCACATTACATAATCTCATATGAAACAACAGAGCAGTGAGCCTAACACAGGAGCAGCAGGCCTGCCCGAGGCACTCTCTAGCCCACAGGACAACCTTTGGTGCTGGGACACCACATACAGTATTTTGGAACAATCGTGGCAAAAACTGAAAAAAATCAACAAGACATGCAATGTGTTTGTCTACTATAAATCCTGATCCCATAAAGATAGCAGCAGTATACAGATAGAGCTGAGAGGGAGGTGAATAACTACTATTTATACTGATATCATTGAGATAGCAGCAGCAAACAGAGTTGCAAACAGAGTTGGACAGGAGGTGAATAACTATTATATATCCTGGTCCCATAGAGATAGCAGCAGCAGTATACAGATAGAGCTGGTGGGGACGGGTATGGAAGTTAGCAGGAGCAAATTGATAGGTGGCAAAGTCTTCCTGTAGTTCACAAGAAGTCAGCTGACCCAGGACTGACCACTTCCTCTAATGCATTAAACAATGAATTTCTGTGGGTCAGACTAGTGATCACATAACCCAGTTACTGTAAGGAAACACATATATGCAGCTGTGCTGGAATAAAATAGATGGTTCTGTAGGACTAATGACGGTGTGTTTGCATGATGTGGGCAAAAACAACAACAACAACCTGGAGTGCTTCTTTAAGTTTAAATATAGTGCTGTATTACTTTTTGTGATAATGTTGAAATGAATATATTATATTCTTAGCGCAATGAATAATAAATACTCTTTTTCATGTCTCCAGGACCCTGTGTGCCTCAGAATGTCTCTGTTTATATTGACTGTCAGACTAACAGTGTCGCTGTATCATGGGCCAGCTCTCCAGGGTCTACAAATTATACCGCACTGATAACTACATCGGACGGCGACATCCATACCTGTCATACCACATCTACTGCCTGTAACATCACTGGGCTGAACTGTGGCGCCACCTATACCCTGACTGTAACAGCCTGTAATGACCGGTGTCTGGGTGAAAGCAGCGCTGAGGTGGAAGTGATCACAGGTATTATCTAGAGCTATGGCCCTGTATGGGACAATGTATATTATGCTGATTAAATATATAGGACGGGTTCACACCTATGTTGGCTGTGATGCTGCTTATTGAGAGCTACTCCAGCTCCTTCAGCTACATTATGTACCAGCTCTCTGCAGTATCTTGTTTGCAACTTTGCTACACCTGAAAAGCAGATTCAGCGAGTTAAAGGGGTACTCCGGTGGAAAATAATTTATTTTAAATCAACTGGTGCCAGAAAGTTATAGATTACTTCTATTAAAAAATCTTAATCCTTTCAGTACTTATCAGCTGCTGTATACTACAGAGAAAGTTCTCTTCTTTTTGAATTTCTTTTCTGTCTGTCCACAGTGCTCTCTGCTGACACCTCTGTCCATGTCAGGAACTGTCCAGAGCAGGAGCAAATCCCCATAGCAAACCTATCCTGCTCTGGACAGAGGTCCCCTCACCGGCCTCCACTGCCTTCCACGGGTCTTCTGCTCTGGTCTGCGATCGAGCAGACTGGAGCAGAAGATAGCCCATAACACTGATCAGTGCTATGTCCTATACATAGCACTGAACAGGATTAGCAATCGAATGATTGCTATAAATAGTCCCCTATGGGGACTATTAAAGTGCAAAAATAAAAGTAAAAAAGTAAAAAAAAATTATAAAAAATTGAAAAACCCTCTCCCCAATAAAAACGTAAATTGCCCCATTTTCCCTATTTCACCCCCAAAAAGGGTGAAAAAAAATGAATATATATATTTGGTATTGCCACGTGCGTAAATATCCAAACTATTAAAATATAATGTTAATGATACCATACGGTGAACAGTGTGAAAGTAAAAAATAAAAAAAATAAAAAAATGGCCAAAATTGCTGCTTTTTTATTCCCCAAAAAATTGATAAAAAATGCATTAAAAGTTTTACATAAGCAAATATGGTATCAATTAAAAGTACAGATCACGGCGCAAAAAATGAGCCCTCATACCCTCAAAAATGAAAAAGTTATAGGTCTTCAAAATAGGGGGATTTTAAACGTACTAATGTTGTTAAAAAGTTTGCAATTTTTTTTAAGCGCAACAGTAATAGAAAAGTATTGACCCAAAGAATAAAGAACACAGGTCATTTTTACCGTAAATTGTATGGCGGGAAAACAAAACCTTCAAAAATTTGCAAATTTGCAGTTTCCTTTTTAATTTCCCCACACAAATAGTATGTTTTTGGTTGCGCCATACATTTTATGGTAAAGTGAGTGATGGCATTACAATGCACAACTGGTCACGCAAAAAACAAGCCCTCATACTAGTCTGTGGATGAAAATGTAAAAGAGTTATGATTTTTTGAAGGTGAGGAGGAAAAAATGAAAACAAAAATTAAATTGTCTGAGTCCTTAATGCCCAAATGGGGCACTCCGAGCCTAGACATCTTATCCCCTATCCAAAGGATAGAGGATAAGATGTCAGATCGCCGTGGTCCCGCTGCTGGGGAGCCCCGGGATCCCCGCTGCGGCACCGCGCTATCATTACAGCACAGAGCGAGTTGGCTCTGTGCGTAATGACGGGTGATTCAGGGGACGGAGCAGCGTGACGTCATGGCTCCGCCCCTCATGACATCACGGCCCGTTCCCTTAATGCAAGTTTATGGCAGGGGGCGTGACAACTGCCACGCCCCCTCCCATAGACTTGTATTGAAAGGGGCGGGCCGTGACATCACGAGGGGCGGAGCCATGACGTCAAGCTGCTCCGTTCCCTGTATCGCCCGTCATTACGCACAGAGCCAACTCGCTCTGTGCTGTAATGATAGCGCGGTGCCGCAGCGGGGATCCCGGGGCGGAATACCCCTTTAAGGGGATAATAAATGTGTATGTGAAAAAGTGTATGTGAAAAATTGTTCTTGTCATTTTATTTTTATTAACCCTTTTACAGCCCCCTGTGCACCAGAACATGTCCATGCAGAGACGGACTGTGCCACCAATGCTATTGTCCTTTTCTGGATGCAGAATAATGGAACCTACAACTTCACCTCCATTCTAAGGACACCAACCGGGAACATGACCTGTATATCCGACCAGATGAACTGCACCTTCTATAACCTGCCGTGTGGACATGAGTTCATGGTGTCTGTGTGGGCCGCCAACAGCCTCTGTAGAGGACCGATGAGCACATCTGCAAAGGCCCAGACGGGTAAAAATGATTTTGAAAGGTGCTCTGAGGAGGGAAGAGGTTCTTCCTGAGCTGAGCCAGATGTACAGGGAGTCCTTCAGGCAATGCTTCATGGGAAATGCTTGCAAATTAGCTTTCTTCCAGAAGTACAAATTCTCTCTCTAGGGCCACCTATAGGTAGCTACCTTGTAAGTCACATCTGTAGCTGCCAGGATTGACGCCTAGTGTAGGCTTCTTCTGTTTTAGCCTCTTCACTTCAAAGCTTGATATGTTGTTAAAGGGGTACTCCGGTGGAAAACTTTTATTTTTATTTATTTTTATTTAATCAACTGATGCCAGTAAGTTAAACGGATTTGTAAATTACTTCTATTTAAAAAAAATCTTAACCCTTCCAGTACTTATTAGCTGCTGAATGCTACAGAGGAAATTCTTTTCTTTTTGGAACACAGTGCTCTCTGCTGACATCACGAGCACAGTGCTCTCTGCTGACATCTCTGTCCATTTTAGGAACTGACCTGAGCAGCATATGTTTGCTATGGGGATTTTCTCCTACTCTGGACAGTTCTTAAAATGGACAGAGATGTCAGCAGAGAGCACTGTGCTCGTGATGTCAGCAGAGAGCTCTGTGTTCCAAAAAGAAAATAATTTCATCTGTAGTATTCAGCAGCTAATAAGTATTGTAAGGATTAAGATTTTTTAATAGAAGTTATTTACAAATCTGTTTAACTGTCTGGCACCAGTTGATTTAAAAAAAAAAAAAGTTTTCCACTGGAGTACTCCTTTAAGCCAGAACAGTTGGGGTGGGGGAGACAGGGAATCGGTTATATATATATATATATATATATATATATATATATATATATATATATATATATTATTATTTTTTCCCTGCCATTTCTATCCCAGTCTGACCCATTCCAATGCCCCACAATTGTGGTGAACAGGCTCCAGCTGGCATAGGAAAAAATAAATAAATAAAAAGGAAGCTGAATGCTAATGGTTCAGCTTTGTATTTTCTCCCTGAACTTATCATAGAAATTAGTGCAGGGAGGAGAGAAATGTGCTACCACTCTACGGATGCACAGTCACAGCCATTTAGGTCAGTGTTTTCCAAACAGTGTGACTCCAGCTGTTGCATAACTACAACTCCCAACATGTTGTTTGGAAAACACTGATTAAGGCGATGGCAGATATCCAACCCATACGCTGTAAGTTATGTCTGTAGTTGCCAGGATTGACGCCTAGTGTAGGCTTCTTCGGTTTTAGCCTTTTCACTTCAAGGCTTGTTGTATTGAATATTTTGTTAAGCCGGAACAGTTGAGGGGAAGAGGCAGGGAATCTGGGTGGGTGTATATATATATATATATATATATATATATATATGTTAGGGATCGACCGATATTGATTTTTTTAAGGCCGATACCAATAATCTGTGGCGGTTAGGGCCGATAGCCGATAATTTATACCAATATTCCGGTATAAGTTATCGGCTATTTATCCCCCCCGGCGACACCGCTGCAGATCATTGATTTAAAGCGGGCGCTTTAAATCAATGAACTGCAGCGGCTTTTGCGGGCCAGAGACCGACACCGCCACCCGCTTCTCTCCCCCTGCCTGTCCGGGGGTCCTCCTGAGTCCTATCACCGTGATCGCACCCCCCACCGCCCCGCGCCACGTTCCCCACCGCCCCGCATCGCACCCCCCACCGCACCGCCCCGGCCCCATTGCCTCCCCCATGCCCTGTTTTATAATTACCTGTTCCCGGGGCCCGGGGTCCACTCTACATCTGGCTCCGGTGGCGTCCTCCTGAGCTGTCACTGTGTGCACTGACGGTGATGCCGCGTAACGCGGGACGCAGCAGGAGCCAGAAGGGGGTGCGACGCGGTGTGGCGAGGTGGGGTGGGTCGGTGGAGGGGTCGGTCGCGGTACGGTGGGGGCGGTGCGGGGGGCGGGACATTATCGGATTATCGGCAAGGTAATTGCCGATATCGATAATGCCCAAAATCGATAATATCGGCCAAACCGATAATCGGTCGATCCCTTATATATATTTAGCTATTTCTATCCCAGCGGGACTCTTTCCAATGCCACACAATTGAGATAAACAGGCTCCAGCTGGCATAGAAAAAAAAATGTACTCACCTGCCCTGATCCCCCACCTCTTCCCACTCAACCGATCCGGCTAAGCAACTTTCCTATTGACATGCAAGAAGCACCCATCCATCCAATCACTGTGTTACCGCTAAGGCCAGTGACTGGCTGAGCAGGTGTTTCCTGCATGTTACTATTCTGAGACCAGGGACTTGTGGGACGGACATGTTTGAGGCTTTGGGTGAGTATCATAGCACCTAGAGGACATTTTTTTTTTTTTTTTTTATATTCTATAACATTAAGGTTATGTCCTCTTTTTTTTTAATTATTTTTTTATTTTATTTTTTATCATGAAATCTGCAGCCCCTTGTATTCCAATGAGTGTGAACACAGCCCTGGACTGCATTAGTAACTCAGCGCTGATTTCCTGGAGCGAATCTCAAGGAGCCTTAAATTATTCATCCTCATTGGTCGGACCTGAAGGAGAAAGGTACAACTGCAGCAGTCAGGAGACGTCGTGCTGGGTGACAGACGTCCCCTGTGGGGGTGAATATACCGTAGCAATGATGGCTCAGAACGACATCTGTCGCAGTGTAAAAAACAGCGACGCCACGCTGCAAACGTGTAAGAGACTTTCTAGTCTACCGTCTAAAATCCGAATAGATTTGTTGTTGAAATATGACATAAAATTCAAATTATCGAGTCCCAAAAGTAACTCGTTCTCTCTTTTTTTTAGGTCCTTGTGTCCCACAAAATATGTCGATATTTTCTCCCTGCAACTCGAGTGAGGTCAAGGTGCAGTGGGTGGCATCCGCAGGGGCTGTGCGCTATGAGGCCAATGTAATATCACCTAATGGAACACATTATATGTGCAACACGACTAACACCACCTGCGACATTGGGGGACTTCAGTGTGGACAGACGTATAATGTTACCGTCACCGTATTCAATGACCATCTGGCTAACGTCAGCCTAGAGCAGCAGACATTTAGCACGAGTAAGATACCGCAAGATCTGTAGCAGGAAGCTGAATGCTAATAGTTCAGCTTCCTGTTTTCTCCCTGAACTGATCAAAAAAATAGTGCAGGGAGGAGAGAAATGTGCTACCACTATACAGAGGCACAGTCACAGTTATTTAGGTCAGTCTTTTCCAAACAGTGTGCCTCACGCTGTTGCAAAACTACAACTCCCAGCATGCCCGGACAGCCTTCGGCTGTCCGGGCATGCTGGGAGTTGTAGTTATGCAACAGCTGGAGGCGCACTGTTTAGAAAACACTGATGTAAATAGCTATACAACCTATAAAAAGTTTTGGATTCAGACTGTGCTCATTTAAAGGGGTACTCCGCCCCTAGACATCTTATCCCCTATCCAAAGGATAGGGGATAAGATGTCAGATCGGCGCGGTCCCGCTGCTGGGGACCCCTGGGATCCCCGCTGCGGCACCCCGCCATCATTACTGCACAGAGAGAGTTCGCTCTGTGCGTAATGAAGGGCGATACGGGGGACGGAGCAGCGTGATGTCATGGCTCCGCCCCTCGTGACATCACGGCCCGCCCCCTTAATGCAAGTCTATGGGAGGGGGCGTGACTACCGCTACGCCACCTCACATAGACTTTTATTGAAAGGGGCGGGCCACGACGTCAAGAGGGGCGGAGCCCTGACGTAACGATGCTCCGGCCCCTGTACTGCCGTCATTACGTGCAGAGCGAACTCGCTCTGTGCTGTAATGAGAGAGCGGTGCCGCAGTGGGGATTCCGGGGCTCTCCAGCAGCGGGACCGCAGCGATCTGACATCTTATCCCCTATCCTTTGGATAGGGGATAAGATGTCTAGGGGCGGAGTACCCCTTTAAATTAGTGCTCGTTAGTCATTAAAACTAATTTTTGCTATTGCACTCCTCATGGTAAATAAAAAAAATCTCTCTTTTATACTTGGCTTAAAAAATAAATAAAAATAAGTTTTCCGTGTTTTATTTGTGTTTAACCCCTTAACGACGCAGGGTGTAAATGTACGTCCTGGTGCGGTGGTACTCAATGCACCAAGATGTACATTTAAGTCCTGTACATGACCGCGAGCTTCGGATCGATGCTCGTGTCATGCGTGGCAGCTCGCCAGGGACCCGCCGGTAATGGCCGACATCCGCGATCGTGCGGATGGCCGCCATTAACCCCTCAGATGCCGTGATCAATACAGATCACGGCATCTGCGACAGTGCGGTCACTAAGATGGATGATCGGATCGCCCGCAGCACTGATCCGATCATCCATAATGGTGGACGTAGGTCTCCTCACCTGCCTCCGGCCGTCTCCCGGCGTCTTCTGCTCTGGTCTGAGATTGAGCAGACCAGAGCAGTAGATAGCAGATTATACTGATAAACATATTTGGTATTGCCGCGTGCGTAAATAGCAGAACTATTAAAATATAACGTTAATGATCCGGTACGATGAACAGCGTAAACGTAAAAAATAAATAAAAATAAAATAAAGTTCTAAATTGATGCTTTTTTACAATATCTTATTCCCCCAAAAAACTGATATAAATGTATTAAAAGTTTTACATATGCAAATGTGGTATCAATAAAAAGTACAGATCACAGTGCAAAAAATTAGCCCTCATACCGCCGCTTATACGGAAAAATTCAAAAGTAATGGGTCAGCAAAATAGAGGGATTTTAAACGTACTAATTTGTTTAAAAAGTTTGCGTTAAAGAAAACATGTCTATTTTATCATAAAGTGTACAGCATGAAAATGAAACCTTCCAAAATTAGCAAAATTGCGTTTTTTTTTTAAATCAATTTCCCCACACAAATAGTATTTTTTTGGGTGCGCCATACATTTTATGGTAAAACGAGTGATTAAAAAAAAAAAAAACTGGTCGCGCATACTAGTCTGTGGATGAAAATATAAAAGAGCTATGATTTTTAGAAGGCCAGGAGGAAAAAACGAAAACGTAAAAATAAAATTGACCTTAAGGCCCAAATGGGCTGAGTCCATAAAAAGCTGCCACTAGGTGTCTCCCTACTTTTCCAGAGCACATTTCCCCCCATCTCCTGCACAGACTTTGGACTCCTGCTGGCCTGGCAGAAGTCCAAAAGCAGGAAATGCAGTCTGGAGTGCTGAAGAGGGTGTGTGTGCAGCCTTAGCCAGTCATAGCTCATCTCACACTGAACTCCTCTGGGCTGTGTTTAGCAGAGTGAGGGAGGAAGTTCTCCCCTGTATGGCTTCAGATGATGTCACTCCTGCTGGGAAACGCCCCTTCCCGGTCTGTGAATCTGACGGAGACTGAGCAAAAACTACAGAGCAATATCAAGATAGAAAACGGTTAACTGGGAGGATTATAAAATTTAACAAGATCATGACCGGTACTCTTTAAGTTGCACAAGGTGCAAAGACAAAAATTCTAAAATTGAGCACAGTAAGAGTGGTAATAGGGCTCAACCCCCTTCCCTTTAATGCAGAAAAAGACGCTCACCCTACACTTTATAAGGGAGATCCTCAGTTGTTTTCTTTCTCACCCCAGGTCCTTGCATTCCTACTAACCTGCGGGCTGAGCTTCTTTGTGGCAACACTTCTGCAACTTTACTGTGGGATCCTGCACAAGGAGCCGCAACGTATTCTGTGCTGGTGACCGGGTCAGATGCCTGGAGGGGGACCTGCAGCTCGAGCAACACAACCTGCGAGATCAGCGACCTCCAGTGTGGACAGGGGTACAGAGTGACCCTCATAGCATCAAATGCACATTGCAGCAGCGCACCCAGCACCTTGGATTTTTACACAGGTAAAATTAGGATTTACTAGAGACCTTCCTGCTCTTACAAAAAAAAAAAAAAAAAAAAAAACCAGCTAAACTGCAATACCAGAGTTGACCCATGGACAGTTGTGGCACTGTTTTGAAAAAGAGAAAGGAAGGCAGCACAGTGGCTCAGTGGTTAGCACTGGTGCCTTGCAGCGCTGGGGTCCTGGGGCCAAGTCCCATCAAGGACAACATCTGCAAAGAGTTTGTATGTTCTTACTGTGTTTGAGTGGGTTTCTTCTTACACTTCAAAACATACTGATAGGTTTAAATCAGCAGTCTTCAAACTGTGGCCCTCCAGATGTTGCAAAACTACAACTCCCAGCATGCCCGGACAGCCAAAGGCTGTCCGGGCATGCTGGGAATTGTAGTTTTGCAACATCCGGAGGGCCACAGTTTGAAGACCGCTGATTTAATGGGGTACTCCGGTGAAAACCTTTTTTCTTTTAAATCAACTGGCTCTGGAAAGTTAAACAGATTTTTACATTACTTCTATTAAAAAATCTTAATCCTTCCTGTACTTATTAGCTGCTGAATACTACAGAGGAAATTCTTTTCTTTTTGGAATGCTCTCTGATGACATCACGAGCACAGTGCTCTCTGCTGACGTTATTGTAATAATAATAAGTCTTTATTTATTGTTGTCCTTAGTGGGATTTGAACCCAAGTCCCCAGCACTGCAAGGCAGCAGCGCTAACCACTGAGCCACCATACTACCCTTAGCATACATCCGCTATGCACGGCTGCTAAAATGGACAGAGATGTCAGCAGAGAGCACTGTGCTCGTGATGTCATCAGTGTTCCAAAAAGAAAGGAATTTCCTCTGTAGCATTCAGCAGCTAATAAGTACAGGAAGGATTAAGATGTTTTAATAGAAGTAATTTACAAATATGTTTAACTTTCTGGCACCAGTTGATTTAAAAGAAAAAAGGTTTTCACCGGAGTACCCCTTTAAATTGTGAGCCCTAATGGGGACAGGGACCAATCTGTGTGTTCTACATAAATAAAGATTTATTATTATGTTCCCTGGACAGTATATGTAAGGCTACTTTCACACAGCCGTTGTGCCCCGTCCTTAAACGGCTGTTAGGCCCTTTTTTTTTTTTACGGCCCTAATTAGGACTGGGCACAACGGGCAATAACGGGTCCCAATGGATCCCATTTACTATTATGGGATCCTTCGGGCGCCGTTATTTTGCAGCGGGAGAAAAAGATGGCGCAAGTAGTATTTTATCTCCAGCTATTCACCCCCGTTTCCCCCGATGAACGTCAGTGTGAAAGAAGTCTATAGCGGTTGTTTGGTGGAAAAAAATAACAGGATGCAGACAATGTCAGGGTGCATGCACACCACGTTTTTGCTATCCAGTTCCCGTATCAGGTTTTTTGTAAAAAATGGATAGGCAAAAACCGGACTCAACCGTATTAAACCGTCTGCACATAGATCAGGTGCACAGGTTGTATCCGGTTTGAATCGTGACGTAGGGTTTAATCCAGTTGTATCCGTTTTCACTCTAAAAAAACGTATACGTCTGTCAATGTTCGCCTTGTTTTTAAATAAAGTTTTTCCAGAAAGAACATTCTAGAAGGTGGGTGGTGTTTTCGTCTTGCATTGCGCATGTGCAATAATAAAAACGGAGGGATTAAAACGGATGCAACCGTACATTCATACGGTTCAGTCCGGTTCTCATTGACTTCCGTGTTAATAAAAACGCTGTAGACTCCGGTTGCGAACACGGCTGAAAAACCGGGCCCAACCGTAAAAGTCGCCAAACGGACGTAACCGTATGATGCGTTTGCAATACGGTTTGCAATGTTAAGTCACTACATCCGGTTTTCAATACGTTTTAGAACGGTTTTTGAAGGAAAACCGTATACGGGAACTGGATAGCAAAAACGTGGTGTGCGTGCACCCTTATACAGAGGAGTGGACACAGGTACAAAATACAGATGTGTCCACAATTAGATGTGTGAAAATTTAATTAAAGGGGTTATTCAGCTATTAAAAACATATTCCCCATCCACAGGACAGGGCCTAACGGTGGACCCTCCGGCCCCCACCTTCTGAGATGTACTTATCCCAGGATTGCCAACCTGCTCAGCCAATCACTGACTGAAATGGGATCCCATTGGATTGCCTAAGTGGGCTGTCACTGCTGAGGGGGTGAAAGGGTTCACCGGAGAGTCTCAGGCCCCTGTTCTGGAGACAGAAGATACATTTTGATAAGCTGGATAACCCCTTAAAGTGTACCCGTCAGATCCAACAAAAAAACATTTTTTTAATATATCACTCAGTACCTAATCCTGACCATGTACATCTAATTTTTATGTGTCTAGCACCTTTGTTTATTTATTTATTACACTTTTAATTTAGCTCACTAGTCTGAATTCCTCTCAAAGGGAGGGGGCGTGGCCTCACTGTGCAGGTCTCCGCCCCCTCCCTCATTATGCTGTCTGCTCACATCTCCCCTAGCATTAGCAAAACTACAACTCCCAGCTTGTCCTCACTGACAGTAGCCGGACACAAGATGACAGTGGGAGGATTTTTCCTCCAGCTGTGAACCCTGCACTCACAGCTGTCAATCAAGGAAGTGTGTCCATGACATAGGTGATGATGCATGGACACAGCAGGACTAGTATGTGTCCAAGCAGGCAGGGGGGGCATTTGTTTGACTGGCTTTTTCAGTAGGAAATACTGACCATTTTCTAATGAAAGCAATTGCAAAACCTATTGGTTATACATGCTTTACAACATATCAAAAGTTTTTGTATCTGACAGTGCCCATTTAAGGACTCCAAAAGCCCCCAACAGGATGCAACTCATATCACAACCACTAGGTGGCCACATATAGACACAACTCCTGACAGCAAATCGAAAAATCATGTTTTATTTTATTGTTGTCCTTTTACACATGTAAAATTCGGTAGGTGCTGCTTAGTATTATTATTGCACACAGATTAAATGTGTAATCCAAAAATAGAAATACAGAGTTGTTTTATTCCAAAACAGCACCACCCCTGTCCTCAGATTGTGTGCGCTATTGCACAATATCACACATAACCTGAGGACAGGGGTGGTGCGGTTTTCAGAAGAAATCAGCTGTTTTTCTATTCCTGGGTGACTTCAGTGCCAGTCACATGATTACGTGTAGTGCATTATACCAGCTGGCAGCCTGATGGCCATGTCTATGCTATTAGATCAGGCAATGAATATTTGAACAGAAGCTTAAAGGGGTACTCCGCCCCTAGACATCTTATCCCCTATCCAAAGGATAGGGGATAAGATGTCAGATCGCCATGGTCCCGCTGCTGGGGAGCCCCAGGATCCCCGCTGCAGCACAGCGCTATCATTACAGCACAGAGCGAGTTCGCTCTGTGCATAATGACGGGCGATACAGGGGACGGAGCCGCGTGACATCATGGCGCCACCCCTCGTGACATCACGGCCCGCCCCCTGCCATAGACTTGCATTAAGGGGGCGGGCAGTGATGTCACGAGGGGCGGAGCCGCGCCCCCTCCCATAGACTTGTATTGAAAGGGGCAGGCCGTGACGTCACGAGGGGCGGAGCCGTGACGTAACGATGCTCCGGCCCCTGTATTGCCCGTCATTAAGTGCAGAGCGAACTCGCTCTGTGCTGTAATGATAGCGCCGTGCCGCAGCGGGGATCCCGGGGCTCCCCAGCAGCGGGACCGCGGCGATCTGACATCTTATCCCCTATCCAAAGGATAGGGGATAAGATGTCTAGGGGCGGAGTACCCCTTTAAAGGGGGTTCTCCAGTGGAAAACATTTTTTTTTTTTTTTTATCAACTGGTGCCAGAAAGTTAAACAGATTTGTAAATTACTTCTATTAAAAAATCTTAATCCTTCCAGTACTTATTAGCTGCTGAATACTACAGAGGAAATTCTTTTCTTTTTGGAACACAGAGCTCTCTGCTGACATCATGACCACAGTGCTCTCTGCTGACATCTCTATCCATTTTAGGAACTGTCCAGAGCAGCATATGTTTTCTATGAGGATTTTCTCCTACTCTGGACAGTTCCTAAAATGGACAGAGATGTCAGCAGAGAGCTCTGTGTTCCAAAAAGAAAAGAATGTCCTCTGTAGTATTCAGCAGCTAATGAGTACTGGAAGGATTACGATTTTTTTATAGAAGTAATTTACAAATCTGTTTAACTTTCTGGCACCAGTTGATAAAAAAAAAAAAAAAAAGTTTTCCACCGGAGTAACCCTTTAACCCTTTAAACTGAAAATTGTGAATCATACTCGCTTCTTTATGTCATTTTCTAGCCCCCTGTGTTCCACAAAACATTAAGCCAACAGTTATGTGCGAGTCAAACACAACAAAAGTGTCGTGGGATCAGACGGCAGGAGCCACAAACTATACTGCGACAGTCACAGGAGGCGATGGAGAAACACATTCCTGCACCACAATAGACACAACATGTGACATTGAGAGTCTGAACTGTGGGCAAACCTACCAAGTTATTGTCACTTCACACGGGGAACAATGTCAAACCGAGAGTACAGCGGTGGAATTCCATACAGGTAATGTATGTCTACATCTATGGCTTCATTACATTATATGGGATTAGATGGGATGCAAGTAGATGGGGAAGAAATGTCTTTTCCTATACAGTGATCCCTCAACTTACAATGGCCTCAACATACAATAGTTTCAACATACAATGGTCTTTTCTGGACCATTTTAAGTTGAAACCAGACTCAACATACAATGTTACGGACAGTCCAGATCTGTGAAACGTGTCAATGGCCGGAAGAACTGACCAATCAGAATGGGCAATTTACTGGTAAAACACCTGTATTACTGAAGCGTATGCACTGACCGGTGTCTGGTAGCACCCCCTACAGTACAGGGAGGTATTACTTGTTCTGTACTACTCTTTACCTGTATTACTGAAGCGTATGCACTGACTGGTGTCTGGTAGCGCCCCCTACAGTACAGGGAGGTATTACTTGTTCTGTACTACTCTTTACCTGTATTACTGAAGCGTATGCACTGACTGGTGTCTGGTAGCGCCCCCTACAGTACAGGGAGGTATTACTTGTTCTGTACTACTCTTTACCTGTATTACTGAAGCGTATGCACTGACTGGTGTCTGGTAGCGCCCCCTACAGTACAGGGAGGTATTACTTGTTCTGTACTACTCTTTACCTGTATTACTGAAGCGTATGCACTGACTGATGTCTGGTAGCGCCCCCTACAGTACAGGGAGGTATTACTTGTTCTGTACTACTCTTTACCTGTATTACTGAAGCGTATGCACTGACTGATGTCTGGTAGCGCCCCCTACAGTACAGGGAGGTATTATTTGTTCTGTACTACTCTTTACCTGTATTACTGAAGCGTATGCACTGACTGATGTCTGGTAGTGCCCCCTACAGTACAGGGAGGTATTACTTGTCCTGTACTCTTTACTTGTATTACTGAAGCGTATGCACTGACTGATGTCTGGTAGCGCCCCCTACAGTACAGGTAGGTATTACATGTTCTGTACTCTTTACCTGTACCAGGGTTAGCTGCTCCTTTGGACACCAGGTGAGGGCGGCTCCATGTTACTTTTTTAGGACATTGCCTGTACTGTACAGGACCTTGAAGAAGCTCCTGTCCTCTACATAGGCCAGTGTTTCCCAAGCAGGGTGCCCCCAGCTGTTGCAAAACTACAACTCCCAGCATGCCCGGACAGCCTTTGGCTGTCCGGGCATGCTGGGAGTTGTAGTTTTGCAACAGCTGGAGGCTCCCTGCTTGGGAAACACTGACATAGACAATTATTTACAGCTCCCAGCAGATCTTTCTTACTTTTATATGTAAGGATTTGCTTTATCTGTATTAGTTATCTACTTATTTTTCTTTAATTCTCACTTTTTCCTATTTTTGGATGACATTTTGGTGGCATCAGGACCAATTACCAGGTTTCCATAGAGTTCTGGTCTCAACATACAATGGTTTCAACATACAATGGTCGTCCCGGAACCAATTAATATTGTAACTTGAGGGAGCACTGTATCTCTTAAAATTAAAAAAAATCTTCATAAAAAAACACGAATTGAAAAATAAATAACTAATAAAATTTCTCATGCTGTCGGCATCACAGCTGAGGACAAAATGGTAGCACCAGCCACATATAGGACATAAAATAGCAACTGGAGGGTAGTCAAAGTGAGATATACAAATAATACCAAAGAGAAAAGACAAAAAATGTACCAATAAAATAAGTCAATAAATGAATGGTGAATGAAGAGTAAATAAATCCTGATTAAATTAAGAATAACTAACTTATTAACTAAATAAATAAATACATTAATAATAATTAAATACATAAATACAAAAGTACAATTCATAAATCATAAACACAATAGGGAATAGTATCCATATATTAATAAAAAAAAACAGTGGCCTAGATTTACTAAAAGTCTAATTCTTAGTATTGTATTTTAGGCCATGTTTGTAGCTGTAAAAAAAAAACAAAAAAACATACAAGCGTTTTTCTAAAAAAAAAAAAAAAAAAAGCAAAGGATGGGGCACCTAAGTAGTTATATTACTTGTTACTTGAATACACTCATTGGACCACCTTCAGCAGGTCGCATGTGTGGTGAGCCACAGGGGGGTGCGATGTGAGGTATAGGGGCAGATGGTGTTTCCCAGGGGTAGATGGTGTTAATTCCTTAGTGTTCGTGACGCCAGGGCGTGGTTTACCTATGTAACCAGCCGAAGGTAATCCTGTTACTCCTAGGTTAGGCAGGGGCAAATAATAGTCCAAGGCCAGGTTAAGGTTAACGGTAGCTTTACTGAAGTTGAACAGGTCAAACAGTCTTTACAGGGTAGTGAGGTTCCCAGAGAGGTGACCAGTTACACAAGGGACCTCGCAGCCTTCTGGGACTTGCAGTGACTTTACAGACTCTAGCACAGCCACGCTGACTATAACTGACTTGACTTGACTGAAGATAGTGACAGCAGACAGAGATGACTTGACTTGCTGACTTGTGGCTGTAATTTAGGCTTGAGGCCTCCAGATGTGCTGGACACTGGCTCTGAGATGTCTGGACTGGACTTGACCAAAGCAGAAAGTGAAACACAAGATAAAGATGGTAGCACCTCCCCCTATTATAAAGGGGGGCTGAGCAAGGAGCCCATAGGCCAACTGCGGGTCACCTGGTCACCTGGTGCTCTCTGGGTAACAAAACATCTGACGTGAACATGTGACAACCCTTATCATGTGACTAACAATCATGTGACCATATCAAAGGTTCTTTTACCCTTAATATATAACGTATGGGGGAACACTGCAGGTGAGCCCTGAGGACGTACAGGGACTCAACCTGACAGGACTGTAGACATCACTGGGACATCACACATGTGTCTAATGCAGTGTTTCCCAACCAGGGTGCCTCCAGCTGTTGCAAAACTACAACTCCCAGCATGCCTGGACAGCCTTCGGCTGTCCAGGCATGCTGGGAGTTGTAGTTTTGCAACAGCTGAAGGCACCCTGGTTGGGAAACACTGGTCTAATGAAAATGGTGGCCAGAGGTCTACTTTATATATCACACAAACCTGGGGCCTAAGCCCAGAGCACAAATCCCTATAGGGTGAACCCCCCAAAATAAAATATAACTTTTATTGTATTATCATATAAAATGATGACAAGTGATTAAAACCCCAAATTTCACAGTTCCAGATAAGTAATGAATTCTGGGATTAACCCAGTAGTTTCCTGTCTTATGGGTCTGCAGTACCCAAACAAATGGAATCTGTGAAATAGATTAAAATCTGAAATTTGCCTCCTCTACTAGTTTTGGCGCACCTGCGCCGTCCTCAGGAGGAATATGCGGCAAACACCCGTCCACGTGTCTCACTCTGTCTTTTATATCCTAGGTTAATTACCTCATCACTCCCCGACACTCTACCGGGCCAATCCCTGATTCTTTTCCTTATATCCAATGGGTGCTTTCCACCTCACTTACCTGTGTGGAATATGGCCAACCAGGTTGATGTTTACCTGTTCGTATCTGATGACGTAAGCTAATATCATCACGATGCGCCATTGTTATGATGTCCTGATCATGTGTGTAGTCACTAGTGTTGAGCGGCATAGGCCATATTCGAATTCGCGAATATTCGCGAATATATGGACGAATATTCGTCATATATTCGCGAATATTCGCATATTCGTTATATTCTCGTTTTATTTTCGCGTATGCGAAAATACACGCATGCGAAAATTAGCATATGTGGAAATTCGCATATGCGAAAATTAGCATATGCTAATTTTCGTATATGCGAATTTTCGCACGCCAGTCTCACACAGTAGTATTACAGCCTTCTTTACACCACACAAGCTGGAAGCAGAGAGGGGTGATCAATGTGATGTGTACTGTGAAGAAAAAAAAAAAACGAATATTCGTAATTACGAATGTATAGCGCGATATTCGCAAATAATATTCGAATTGCGAATATTCGCGAGCAACACTAGTAGTCACATGATCGGTTGATCGCTTGTCCTGTTGCCGCGCATGCGCCCGGACTTAAACATCGCCTCCTATTTGGTGCGCAGGCGCGGGGACTTAGAAAATATTCCGCTCGCTTCCAGTGTGTAACTCAATGACAGATGCGGCGCATGCGCTAGGACTTAGAAATCTACAGTCCATTCATTTTCTATGTATGTTACTGTTCCGGAGCATAGATATACAGTTACTCTGACTCATATGTATCAAATTTTCCCGGAGGATATTTGTCCCATAGGATAAGACCACCATATGGTCAACTGGTGTTTTCAGTCACTAACTGCATTGAATATTCATATATATAGTTAATTACACAATCAATAGGTTATGATCCTATAGTTAGTTAACGACATCATGCGATCTTAAAGATGATGGGATGACCATACATAAACATAAACATAAAGGTAAGTATTATCTATGTTGTTCAATCGAATTTTAGTGCTGGGGAGATCAATGACCAGTGGCAAACAATTTTAGAGTAGAGTTCTAACTCCTGCTTCATTCAAAGTCCCTGTTTCCATGGGACCTTCCATCTTATTAACAGAGTGGACATAATATACATGGGGGGTGTTTTATTGTCATCTCAAATTTGCCTTAAACCATAATAACTTATTGCGGATCTAGAAAAGCGGCGAAGGAAAACCCTTCATTTAGACCCAAAGGGGCCATACTTTTAAGTCTATGTATCCATCTCGCCTCTTCTTTCAGTAGTAATGAGTCTATATTACCCCGCCTGGGACCTAGACGTAACTGACAGAGACCTACAAAGCATATGTCTTTCAAACTGCTGTTATGACAAGCCTGCATATGACGAGATATAGGGGTGTCCTTTGCTGTTCTTATGCAGCTTAGATGCTGGGAAATTCGTCTCTTAAATTCTTGAGTCGTTTTACCCACATAGATTCTCGGGCATGAGCAGACGGCCACATAGATAATGTTTTTGCTATTGCAGTTCATAAATTGCCTAATCTCATAAGTCCGAGAGTCTATGGGGTTCGTAAAAGTCTTGCCTTTAATGATATATGTACAAAAGGTGCAATGTCCACATGCATATGAGCCAACCGTCTTGTTGCTCAGCCAATTTTTGTTTGTGTTAGATACATCTAGATGACTATGCACCAACAGATCTTTTAAATTAGGTCCCCTCCTAAAAGTTATGCTCGGTTTCGCTCCTATCGCAGGTGCCAAATCCCTATCATTCGACAACAAATGCCAGTGTTTGCGAAGGATTCCCATGATCTTGTTGGTATATCCATCATAGGATCCTATGCATCGTATTTGGTTTTCTTGATCTCTACGGGTTTCAGACCTAAGTGTGTAATTTCTGTCTGTTTCTTTTGCCCGATGGTATGCTCTTTTTAGATGTTTCCTGGGGTATTGTCGTTGTCTAAATTTGGAGAAAAGTCTCTTACTTTCCTCTTCAAACTTAACGTCCTCTGAGCAATTACGACGTGCTCGTAGATATTGTCCTATGGGGATACTGGCCTTGAGGCGATCCGGGTGCCAACTGTTCCAATGAAGGAGTGAGTTGGCTGATGTAGGTTTGCGAAAAACCTCCGTCTGTATCTTGAGGTCTTCATCTATGTAGATGTGCAAATCAAGAAAATTAATGGATCTGCCTCCTACCTCGCTGGTGAATACCATGCCTATACTATTAGTGTTAAGTTGGTGAACAAAATCTGTGAATAGTGAAATATCTCCGTCCCAAAGGATTAGGACATCATCGATATAGCGCCCCCAAAAAATAATGTGATCAGTGAAAAAACTAAAAACCTCGTCAAAAACAATAGTGTCTTCCCACCACCCAAGAAATAAATTAGCATATGTCGGTGCACAGGAAGCCCCCATAGCTGTGCCTTGTGTTTGGTGATAGAAAGTGCCATTAAATAGAAAATAATTGTGAGTAAGGATAAATTGGAGTAAATTAATAACAAAAGTGTTGTGTGCTGTGAAAAAAGTGCTCTTAGTGCTCAAAAAATGAGAAATAGCTGTGAGACCCAGGTCGTGTCTAATGTTACTGTATAGACTCTCTACATCTAAGCTCATTAGAGTCATAGATTCTGTTACTGATAAGTCCTGAAGTTTTAATACAGTATCCTTGGTGTCTTTCAGAAACGATGGTAAAGTGACAACAAAGGGGGCCAGTATCTTATCAATATAGACACTGGCACCCTGGGTGAGGCAACTGTTGCCTGACACTATGGGTCTCCTGCGAATAGGTGTAGTGTCCTTGTGCGTTTTTGGCAACGCATAGAACGTTGCAATCGTGGGATGTGCATTATAGAGGTATTTGTGTTCATCCGTGGAAATAAGTAATTGTTCTTTGGCATCTGCCAGTAAAATTTTAAATTGGGCCAGGTATTCACCAGTAGGATCCACTGATAGTGTTTCGTATTTTCCCCTATCATTCAGGAGATCCATTGCCATGGAGACATAGTCAGACCGGTCCATAATCACCATGTTCCCCCCCTTATCAGAGGGCTTGATGACTATGGACGGGTCCGCCCTCAGTGTCTCCAGGGCTTGTTGCTCTCCCAGTGTCAGATTTGAGTTAATTAAATGCTTCTGAGGACGGATGGACTCAATAGGTCTACTTACCTGCTCTGTACCACTTCGAGGATCTTGTATAGTCTTTACAAGTAGATCTCCGATATCACCGATCAGTGCTAGGTCCATATTTTGGATCTTGGTTTGTTAATGTCTAGTGATGAGTGGCATTGGCCATATTCAAATTTGCGATATTTCACGAATATACTGACGAATATTCGTACTATATTTGCGTATTTGCTATATTCGCATATTCCTTCTTTAACCTCTGACAAGTGTATTTGCATCATTCTAATTGGCCCACAAGTAAAAAGAAGGAATATGCGCATATGCAGAAAAAAAATGAATATTCGTAATTTCGAATATATAGCGAATATATTCGCAATATTCGCAATTTCGCGAATTTGCGATAAAAATTAGAAATGCGAATATTCGCGCCCAACACTATTAATGTCTACTGTTCTTGCTAACTATTCATGTCTCATTCCTAGGTCCCTGCGCACCTCAACACCTGGACACGGATCCTGCATGCGCTTCAGACTATATTACACTATTGTGGAGCGCCGCCTCAGGAGCCGACTATTACACCGGAACGTTAACTGATCTAAGCGGGAAGACCCTGACATGTAACACTACAGATCTGAGATGTGACATTAGCGGCATTGAGTGCGGTAGCCCGTATACTGTGACCTCTGCAGCACATAATGACCAGTGTCACAGGGGCAACAATCCCGCTGTCACCATTGTAACAGGTAACTATTAGGCTCCCATTTCAGGATTTTAGCTTGAGTTCCGCTTTCACCATCGCATTTCTACAACCAGCCTTAGGGTAAGTTCACATGGGCGGATTACCTGTGGAATTTCTGCAGCGTATTTGCTGCGGAAAATCCGCAGCGGATTTTGCGACCATTGACTTTAACCCCTTAAGGACCAGGCCATTTTACACCTTAAGGACCAGAGCGTTTTTTGCAATTCTGACCACTGTCACTTTAAACATTAATAACTCTGGAATGCTTTTAGTTATCATTCTGATTCCGAGATTGTTTTTTCGTGACATATTCTACTTTAACTTAGTGGTAAAATTTTATGGTAACTTGCATCCTTTCTTGGTGAAAAATCCCAAAATTTGATGAAAAAAATGAAAATTTTGCATTTTTCTAACTTTGAAGCTCTCTGATTGTAAGGAAAATGGATATTCAAAATAAAACATTTTTGGGTTCACATATACAATATGTCTACTTTATGTTTGCATCATAAAATTTATGATTTATTTACTTTTGGAAGACACCAGAGGGCTTCAAAGTTCAGCAGCAATTTGGAAATTTTTCACAAAATTTTCAAACTCGCTATTTTTCATGGACCAGTTCAGGTTTGAAGTGGATTTGAAGGGTCTTCATATTAGAAATACCCCATAAATGACCCCATTATAAAAACTACACCCCCCAAAGTATTCAAAATGACATTCAATAAGTGTATTAACCCTTTAGGTGTTTCACAGGAATAGCAGAAAAGTGAAGGAGAAAATTCACAATCTTCATTTTTTACACTCGCATGTTCTTGTAAACCCAATTTTTGAATTTTTGCAAGGGGTAAAAAGGAGAAAATTTTTACTTGTATTTGTAGCCCAATTTCTCTCGAGTAAGCACATACCTCATATGTCTATGTTAATTGTTCAGCGGGCGCAGTAGAGGGCTCAGAAGGGAAGGAGCGACAAATGGTTTTTGGGGGGCATGTCACCTTTAGGAAGCCCCTATGGTGCCAGGACAGAAAAAAAAAAACCACATGGCATACCATTTTGGAAACTAGACCCCTCAGGGAACGTAACAAGGGGTAAAGTGAACCTTAATACCCCACAGGTGATTCACGACTTTTGCATATGTAAAAAATTAAAATAAATGTTTTACCTAAAATGCTTGGTTTCCCAAAAATGTTACATTTTTAAAAAGGATAATAGCAGAAAATACCCCCCAAAATTTGAAGCCCAATTTCTCCCGATTCAGAAAACACCCCATATGGGGGTGAAAAGTGCTCTGCTGGCGCACTACAGGTCTCAGAAGAGAAGGAGTCACATTTGGCTTTTTGAAAGCAAATTTTGCTCTGGGGGCATGCCGCATTTAGGAAGCCCCTATGGTGCCAGAACCGCAAAAAAAAACCACATGGCATACCATTTTGGAAACCAGACCCCTCGGGGAACGTAAAAAGGGGTAAAGTGAACCTTAATACCCTACAGGTGTTTCACGACTTTTGCATCTGTTAAAAAAAAAAAAAAAATTTTACCTAAAATGCTTGGTTTCCCAAAATTTTTACATTTTTAAAAAGGGTAATAGCAGAAAATACCCCCCAAAATTTGAAGCCCAATTTCTCCCGCTTCAGAAAACACCCCATATGGGGGTGAGAAGTGCTCTGCTGGCGCACTACAGGTCTCAGAAGAGAAGGAGTCACATTTGGCTTTTTGAAAGCAAATTTTGCTCTGGGGGCATGCCGCATTTAGGAAGCCCCTATGGTGCCAGAACCGCAAAAAAAAAACACATGGCATACCATTTTGGAAACCAGACCCCTCGGGGAACGTAAAAAGGGGTAAAGTGAACCTTAATACCCTACAGGTGTTTCACGACTTTTGCATATGTAAAAAAAAAAAAAAATTTTTACCTAAAATGTTGGTTTCCCCAAAATTTTAGATTTTTAAAAAGGGTAATAGCAGAAAATACCCCCCCATAATTTGTAACACAATTTCTCCCGAGTACGGCGATACCCCATATGTGACCCTAAACTGTTGCCTTGAAATACGACAGGGCTCCAAAGTGAGAGCGCCATGCGCATTTGAGGCCTGAATTAGGGATTGCATAGGGGTGGACATAGGGGTATTCTACGCCAGTGATTCCCAAATAGGGTGCCTCCAGCTGTTGTAAAAGTCCCAGCATGCCTGGACAGTCAGTGGCTATCTTGTAATACTTGGAGTAGTTGTTTTGCAACAGCTGGAGGCTCCGTTTTGGAAACAGTGGCGTACCAGACGTTTTTCATTTTTATTGGGGAGGGGAGGGGGGCTGTGTAGGGGTATGTGTATATGTAGTGTTTTTTACTTTTTATTTTATTTTTTGTGTTAGTGTAGTGTAGTGTTTTTAGGGTACAGTCGCACGGGCGGGGGGTTCACAGTAGTTTCTCGCTGGCAGTTTGAGCAGCGGCAGAAAATTTGCCTCAGCTCAAACTTGCAGCCGGATACTTACTGTAATCCTCCGCCCATGTGAGTGTACCCTGTACATTCACATTGGGGGGGGGGGGGGGGGGGAACATCCAGCTGTTGCAAAACTACAACTCCCAGCATGTACGGTCTATCAGTGCATGTTGGGAGTTGTAGTTTTGCAACAGCTGGAGGCTCCGTTTTGGAAACGGTGGCGTACCAGACGTTTTTCATTTTTATTGTAGGGGTATGTGTATATGTAGTGTTTTTTTACTTTTTATTTTATTGTGTGTTAGTGTAGTGTAGTGTTTTTAGGGTACAGTCGCACGGGCGGGGGGTTCACAGTAGTTTCTCGCTGGCAGCTTGAGCTGCAGCAGAAAATTTGCTGCAGCTCAAACTTGCAGCCGGATACTTACTGTAATCCTCCGCCCATGTGAGTGTACCCTGTACATTCACATTGGGGGGGGGGAACATCCAGCTGTTGCAAAACTACAACTCCCAGCATGTACGGTCTATCAGTGCATGCTGGGAGTTGTAGTTTTGCAACAGCTGGAGACACACAGGTTGTGAAACACCGAGTTTGGCAACAAACTCAGTCTTTTGCAACCAGTGTGCCTTCAGCTGTTGCAAAAGCTACAATCCCCAGCATGTACGGACAGCGGAAGGGCATGCTGGGTGTTGTAGTTATGCAACAGCGGGAGGCATACTACTTTGGCTGGGGATGCTGGGGATTGTAGTTATGCAACAGCTGGAGACACACTGGTTTGCTACTTCACTCTGTGCCTTCAGCTGTTGCAAAACTACAACTCTCAGCAGTCACCGACAGCCAACGGGCATGCTGGGAGTTGTAGTTATGCAACCACCAGATGCACCACTACAACTCCCAGCATGCACTTAAGCTGTTTGTGCAAGCTGGGAGTTGTAGTTACACAACAGCTGAAGGTACATTTTTCCATAGAAAGAATGTGCCTCCAGCTGTTGCAAAACCATAAGTCCCAGCATGCCCATAAGTGCATGCTGGGAGTTGTGGTGGTCTGCCTCCTCCTGTTGCATAACTACAGCTCCCAGCATGCCCTTTTTGCATGCTGGGAGCTGTTGCTAAGCAACAGCAGGAGGCTGTCACTCACCTCCTGCTGCTGCTTGATCGCCGCACAGGTCAGTCCCGCCGCCGGCGCCGTCGTGGCTCCTGGGGCCCCGATCCCAACATTAACGCCGGGGATCGGGGTCCCCAGCACCAGGGGTGCACGTCCCGCACCCGCTCACGTCCTCCGGAAGAGGGGCGGAGCGGGTGCGGGAGTGACACCCGCAGCAGGCGCCCTGATTCGTCGGCCGGTAATCCGGCCGACGAATCAGGGCGATCGTGAGGTGGCACCAGTGCCACCTCACCCCTGCTGGCTATGGCTGTTCGGGGCCGTCTCTGACGGCCCCGATCAGCCAGTAATTCCGGGTCACCGGGTCACTGGAGACCCGATTGACCCGGAATCGCCGCAGATCGCTGGACTGAATTGTCCAGCGATCTGCGGCCATCGCCGACATGGGGGGGCATAATGACCCCCCTGGGCGATATGCCGCGATGCCTGCTGAACCATTTCAGCAGGCATCGGGCACCGGCTCCCCTCCGGCTAGCGGCAGGGGGCCGGGAAAGGACAGGACGTACTCCTACGTCCTCGGTCCTTAAGGACTCGGAAACGGGGGCGTAGGAGTACGTCCATTGTCCTTAAGGGGTTAATAGGTCAGCAGAGAATCTGCAATAGAGGCAGATTTGCAGATTTTCCCTCAGACCCTTTGAAGTCAATGGTAGCAAAATCTGCTGTGGATTTTCCGCAGCAAATACGCAGAGGGAATTCCGCAGGTAATCCGCCCGTGTGAACATACCCTTAGGGTATGAATTCGGGTAGAAAACAGGCATGGTGCACATCTACAATCTTGTATAATGATCTGATTGCTTCTCAGCATAATATCAAAAACTAACATGTAGTTAGTATACATTTTTGATCAAAAAGTACAAGCTCACTCGCCACGTCAAGGCTACCTAATTAGGGTGGGTCCCTAACGTCCCTAGCATAAAATGGCGTAGCACTGGGCGGCGACCACCACCGCCGCGACACCAGTGCCCACGGGGGGGAACGACCCACTGGCAGAGCGGCCCCAATGCCACTCAAACCAGTCTATGGGTCGCACCTCCCCGCAGACACAGCGCCACGGCAGCAACGGACACCGCACAGCTCCACACCAGTGTGAACAGGGTGCAAAAGCTCACTTATCATGTGCTCCCAGTCAGACTGGGAGGCTGACCCATGGACTGGTTTGAGTGGCATTGGGGCCGCTCTGCCAGTGGGTCGTTCCCCCCCCATGGGCACTGGTGTCGCGGCGGTGGTGGTCGCCGCCCGATGCTACGCCATTTTATGCTAGGGACGTTAGGGACCCACTCTAAATAGGTGGCCTTGACGTGGCGAGTGGGCTTTGTACTTTTTGATCAAAAATGTATACTAACTACATGTTAGTTTCTGATATTATGCTGAGAAGCAATCAGATCATTATACAAGATTGTAGATGTGCGACCATGCCTGTTTTCTACCCGAATTCATACCCTTAGGGTATGTTCACATGGGTGGATTACCTGCGGAATTTCTACAGCGGATTTTTCTACCATTGACTTGAATGGGTCAGGAGAAAATCCGGCAATAGAGGCAGATTTTCAGATTTTCCTTTGGACCCAATGGTTGCAAAATCCTCTGCGGAAATTCAGCATGTAATCCGCCCATGTGTCCCTACACTTAGGGTACATTCAGACAAGCGGATCCACAGCCTATTGTACACTGCAGATCCGCTGTTGAAGGACCGCTACATGGTGCCTTTAGATATGCCTGCTCGGAGCGGCAATACGCCGCTACGAGCAGACACACTGATTTCATGTGCGAGTCGCCGCGCATGCGTGGTGTACTTGCACACATCGCGGCCACTCCCCCTGCTCCCTGAGCTAGGGCCAGAGCAGCCGCGATGTGTGAGTATACTGTGCATGCGCGCAGTGACTCGCTCATCACAGTGTGTCTGCTCGTAGTGGCATATTGCTGCTCTGAGCAGGCACATCTGAAAGGCACCTTGTAGCAGTCTTTTGGCGGCTAATCCGCAGCGTAAAATACGCTGTGGATACGCTCGTCTGAACGTACCCTAAGGGCATGTTCACACGGGCGGATTTTTTTGCGGGTTTCCCGCTGCGTATTTGAAAGTAGGCGAGCTCTTCTCGGCTATCCGCAGCAGATTTCGTGGCAGAATCTACACTGCGGAAAATCCGCCACAAGCCCCATTGAAGTCAGTAGGGACTGTGGCGGATTTTCCGCAGCGTAAATTCCGCCGCAGAAAATCTGCTGCGGGCAGCCGAGAAGAGCCCACCCACTTTCAAATACGCAGCGGGAAACCCGCAAAAAAATCCGCCTGTGTGAAGGTACCCTTAGGGTGCGTTCATATGTGCTTATTTTTTGCAGATTTGTTTTAGCACATTTTGCAGCCCATTGAAGTCAATGGGCATCAAAATCTGCAGCAGCAAATCTGCTGCAGATCTGCAGCAAAAATGTGAACGCACCCTTAGGCAGGTTTCAGACGAGCGTAATATAGCTGCATCTTTCCATCTGTATTACAGCTGCAAATCCCAGCCCAACCGCAGGTCTAATGATCCAAATTGACAGTGTCATTGGGACCTATGATGCTTTTAGTTCCAGTCCGTAGACCTGCGGTCGGGCTGGGACTTGTGTCTGTAATATGAGTGTAAATACCTGCTGTACTGATTAGAGTAAAACGCCTTCTCTCCACTTTTCATGCTCTCTCCACCTGAATGTCAGCTCAAAGGGGTTGTGTGGTTTAGACAACCAATTTTTGTATACCCTATAAGTGAATTCTGAGTAAATAGAGGGGGTCCTCAGTTTACGACCCTCTACTCTTGGCCAGAGAAGAGAGCGGCTACATAAAGCATTATGATCTGGAGGACTTGACATTACACAGACAACTCATTGATATACATGGGCACTTTGTAATAATTCATTTTGCCTGTGGTGGCGCTGCAGGAAAACTGAATACTTACTGACGTGTTACCCAACAGATTACAGATAGTTATTGGATGATATTGAAATCAGTGGGCCCCTCCAACATTGAAGGGGTACTCCACTGGAAAACATTTTCTTTTAAATCAACTGGTGCCAGAAAGTTAAACAGATTTGTGATTTACTTCTATTTAAAAATCTTAATCCTTACAGTACTTATCAGCTGGTGTAGACGAGAAGACGAAATGGGGTAAAGAAAACGGTTTAGCAGAGACCATGAAGAGAAGACTCGAGCAGCACAAGACAAAATAACTTTTATTGATAGAATTTGGGACAACGCGTTTCAGGATACCCTAATGCCTTCCTCAGGTCCACTTTTAGTTCCCAAGAGTTGATTAAGTTCTGTTCTGGGTCGCTGGGGGTGGACGTCCTCTCTCTTGCTGTGCTGCCGCGGTCGCACAGCAACCGCGGCAGCACAGCAAGAGACCGCGGCAGAGACAGCAAGAGACAGGACGTCCACCACCAGCGACCCAGAACAGAACTTAATCAACTCTTGGGAACTATAAGTGAACCTGAGGAAGGCATTAGGGTATCCTGAAACGCGTTATCCCAAATTCTATCAATAAAAGTTATTTTGTCCTCTGCTGCTCGAGTCTTCTCTTCATGGCTACAATTGTGCAGCACCTCTGCTAAACCGGTATCTTTACCCCATTTCGTCTTCTCGTCTGTCCACATCGGTCACCACTACTGGTGTCCGATACCGGTAAGAGAGCAGCAGCCTATTATCGCATTTACCGTTACTTACGCAACTTGCTGCCAACTACGGTGCAGCCTCCAAATAAGGTCGGTATATATCACCTGGGTGTGGTGATGGGTACACACCAGCGGATACACCTCATCAGGGAGTGCTCCCTGTACATTTTTATCTCTTCATTTAAGCATCAGCTGCTGTATGCTCCACAAGAAGTTCTTTTATTTTTGAATTTCCTTTCTTTCTGACCACAGTGCTCTCTGCTGACACCTCTGTCCATGTCAGGAACTGTCCAGAGTAGGAGCAAATCCCCATAGCAAACCTCTCCTGCTCTGGACAGTTCCTGACATGGACAGAGGTGTCAGCAGAGAGCACTGTGGTCAGACAGAAAGGAAATTCAAAAAGAAAAGAACTTCCTCTGTATTATACAGCAGCTGATAAGTACTGGAAGGATTATTATTATTTTTTTTAATAGAAGTAATTCACAAATCTATTTAACTTTCTGGCACCAGTGAATTTAAAAGAAAATGTTTTCCAGTGGAGTACCCCTTTTAGGCATTGTCCAAGGTGGAAAACCCCTTTATATTCAGTGTTAACCATTCGTTGTCTCGTTTTAGCTCCCTGTGTTCCTACCAATCTGGTGACATCTGTGACCTGTGAGAATCCCTCTGTATCTCTATCATGGGATGTGGCTCCTGGGGCAACGACATACACCGTCACTGCTCGTGTAGGAGAGAACGAGACGTCCATTACAACCACAAACACGTATTGTGAGTTTGACCACCTCTTATGTGACATGGAGTATGACGTCATCCTGACCAGCAGATCTGCACACTGCATCAGCAACGGGAATAATTCTGTCCAGATTAAGACAAGTAAGTCAGTAAGGAACAGAAAAATCTCCACATTGATGAAAAACTATTTTGTTTTCTTACTATCTTTATTGTTTTTTTTGTTCTTGTTTCTCTAGTTCCTTGCCCTCCCCGGGTATTAGAGGCCTATGCATCGTGTGATAATAATTTGGGTTTTATACAATGGGAGATTAGCCCCAATGCCAAGTCCTATAGGGTTGTAGTGGAAGGAGTTACTACCTGGGCTTCAAACACAACTAACACTGCGTATGAGACCCCTGAACTAGAATGTGGACAGAATTACACAGTGACGGTCTGGACTGAGGATGGAACATGCACAGGGCCCAATAGTACAACAACTACATTTAAAACAGGTAAGTGTACGGAACGACGTAGAGTGAACAAGCCATGGGTGAGATATCAATGCAAATAATTACTAAACCCTGGAGTACAACTTAAAGGGGTACTCCGCCTCTTGACATCTTATCTCCTATCCAAAGTATAGGGGATAAGATGTTTGATCACCGAGGTCCCGCCGCTGGGGACCCCCACAATCTCACTGCGGCGTTCGTTTAGAGCGTCAGGTGCAGGGCCCAGAGGCTCGTGACATCACGGCCAAGCCCCCTCAATGCAAGTCTATGGGAGGGGGCGTGACGGCCGTCACGCCCCCTCCCATAGACTTGCATTGAGGGGGCATGGACGTGACGTTACGAGCGGGGCGACCACCAAAAGATAGGAGATAAGATGTCTGATCGTGGGGGTCCCGCCGCTGGGGCCCCCTCGCGATCTCCTGCAGCACCTGGTGTTCTAAACAAATGGCGGGTTCCAGCAGCAGTGGTCGTGACGTCACGCCCCTTCCTATAGACATTAATGGAGGGGCTCTGGCGTGACGTCACGACCACTGCTGCTGGAACCCGCCATTTGTTTAGGACACCAGGTGCTGCGGGAGATCGCGAGGGGGCCCCAGCGGCGGGCCAACACGCCTCCTCCCATAAACATGAATAGAGGAGGTGTGGCGTGATGTCACGTTCTGAACAAAATGTTCAGAACGATGGGTCACGGAAGTACCCCTTTAACCCCTTAAGGATGGACCCATTTTTTACCTCAATGACCAGGCTCTTTTTTATATTTTTTTTATTTGACATGTATCTCTTTAAATGGTAATAACTTTAGAAGGCTTTTTCTGAGCGGAGCGATTCTGAGAGTTTTTTCGTGACATATTGTTCTTTATATAACTGGTGCATTTTTGTTGACACATGCAGCATTTTTTGTGAAAAACTCCAAAATATTGTGAAAAACTGGAAAATTTGTGACGTTTTTTTTTTATTTTATTTTTATGGTGTACACTGTGCGGTAAAAGTGATGTTATATTTATTCTGTGGGTCGGTACGATTATGGCGATACCCATTTTATATCACTTTCTATGTTCTTTTTCCTTTTCTGAGCAAAAATTCTTTTTCTGCCATTCATTTTTCAACAGCCGTAACTGTTTTCTTTTTCGTCCGACGACATTGAGTAAGGGCTTATTTTTTGCGGGATGAGCTGAACTTTTTATTGTTATTATTTTTGTGCTACATGCTACCTTTTGATATTTTTTATTCCGCTATTTGAACCAAAATTGGCGAATTTTGCGCTTTGCGTTCTTTTTTTTACGGTGTTCACCGTGCAGGATAACTTACATTATTGTTTTATAGTACACGTCATTATGGACATGGCAATACCTATTATGTATATGATTTGTGTTTTTGAACTTTTTTTTTCACTTTTTACAGGTTATACTATGTTGCAATACATTTGTACTGCAGCACAGTATGACCTGATCAGCTGCACACACTACAGCCTCTGGCTGGATCTCACAGGCTTCCGTAGCAGACAGACAGGAGGTCTGACCTCCTGCTGCCATAGCAACCAACGGCGACCCGCGATTGTATCGCGGCTCCGCCGTTGGTGAACAGGGAGAGAGCATTCCCCCTGTCAACACCATAGATGCCGTGATCAGGATTGATCACGGCATCTACTGGGTTAATGCTGCCAGGACCAGCACGATCGCGGCTCTGGCAGCTGCGGCGGGACTTCGGCTGTGATTGACAGCCGGGTCCCTCCACCGATCTCCTGCGCTGCCCGCGGCAGTGCCGGAGAGCACTATGACGCATGCATACGTCCTATCGCGCGAATGTGTCGGGTGCTGGGACGTATGCATACGTCCTATAGCGGGAAGGGGTGAAAGAGTACCTGTCACCAAACTAAACTTTTAATATATTGCTCTTTATTTTATTATAAGACACTTTGCTATTTACTTGCTGTGAAAATTCTCAACCTTTATATGTTTGTAATGTGATTGAAAAAATGGCCACTAGATGGCTCTGTTCTGTTCCCAAACAGTTCATTTGGTCTCCACCCGGACTTGCATAAGTCCAAACTCAGGAAGTGGGTGCGGGGCATGGTGAGTCACAGCTCTTGCAGGCTTCAGTGACGTTGCCCCTGCTGTGGAACACCCACTTTCTCCTGCCGGGAGCTCACACAATTTGGGCAAGGAGAAGGGCATGATACACAGCTTTTTAAAGCTCGGAAATTTTTTAAGGGCAGGAGGGGTGTTAGGAGTAGTTAGTGAATACACTCGGAGCTAGTTTAGAAAATATGATTTGATGACAGGTCTTCTTTAAGAGTTATACAGGGTGGGCCATTTACATGGATACACCTTAATAAAATGGGAATGGTTGGTGATATTAACTTCCTGTTTGTGACACATTAGTATATGTGAGAGGGGAAACTTTTCAAGATGGGTGGTGACCATGGTGGCCATTTTGAAGTCGGCCATTTTGAATCTAACTTTAGTTTTTTCAATAGGAAGAGGGTCATGTGACACATCAAACTTATTGGGAATTTCACAAGAAAAACAATTATGTGCTTGGTTTTAACGTAACTTTATTCATTCATGAGTTATTTACAAGTTTCAGACCACTTATAAAATGTGTTTAATGTGCTGCCCATTGTGTTGGATTGTCAATGCAACCCTCTTCTCCCACTCTTCACACACTGATAGCAACACCACAGGAGAAATGCTAGAACAGGCTTCCAGTATCTGTAGTTTCAGGTGCTGCACATCTCATATCTTCACAGCATAGACAATTGCCTTCAGATGACCCCAAAGATAAAAGTCTAAGGGGGTCAGATCGGTAGACCTTGGGGGCCATTCAACTGTCCAACGATGACCTATCCACTTTCCAGGAAACTGTTCATCTAGGAATGCTCGGACCTGACACCCATAATGTGGTGGTCACCATCTTGCTGGAAAAACTCAGGGAACGTGCCAGCTTCAGTGCATAAAGAGGGAAACACATCATCATGGAGGAATTTTGCATATCCAGTGGCCTTGAGGTTTCCATTGATTAAGAATGGCCCCACTATCTTTGTACCCCATGTACCACACAATACCATCAATTTTTGTGTTCCAACAGTCTTGGAGGGATCTATCCAATGTTGGTTAGTGTCAGACCAATAGCGGGGGTTTTGTTAACTTCACCATTCACATAAAAGTTTGCATCATCACTGAATAAAATCTTCTGCTTAAACTGAGGGTCCTGTTCCAATTTTTGTTTTGCCCATTCTGTAGCACCTGAAACTACGGATCCTGGAAGCCTGTGCTGGCATTTCTCCTGCGGTGTTGCTATCAGTGTGTGAAGAGTGGGAGAAGAGGGTTGCATTGACAATCCAACACAATGGGCAGCACATTGAACACATTTTATAAGTGGTCAGAAACTTGTAAATAACTCATGAAAGAATAAAGTTACATTAAAATCAAGCACATCATTGTTTTTCTTGTGAAATTTCCAATAAGATTGATGTGTCACATGACCCTCTTCCTAATAAAAAAACAAAAGTTGGATTCAAAATGTCCGACTTCAAAATGGCCGCCATGGTCACCACCCATCTTGAAATGTTTCCCCCCTCACATATACTAATGTGCCACAAACACGAAGTTAATATCATCAACCATTCCCATTTTATTAAGGTGTATCCATATAAATGGTCCACCCTGTAGAAGACACACATATATATATATATATATATATATATATAATTGAAAGGACCCAAATTATTGTCTAATGTTAATGTAATCTCCCTTTGATTCTAGTGCCATGTGTTCCGCAGAATATCAACACTACAGTAACGTGCCAGGAAAATGCCCTCAATGTGTTTTGGGACATGAGTCATGGAGCTTCTAGCTATTCCGCTACAGCTGTGGGCGCACAGGGTGATGTTGTCACCGCGGATGTATCAGACAACTACTGCCTGCTGTCCCCCCTGCAGTGTGGAGAGGTCTACAGCTTGACTATTCTGGCCTCGAATGATGAATGTAAGAGCGCAGAGAGCGCGACCAGGGAAGTCAAATCTGGTAAGTGTGCAGCACAATGGATGATATTTGAGATATTAGAAATCTGTTTAAGAAAATAATCACTTTACTTAGGTAGCCAGAATTCTCCATCTGTGGTATTTTCTAAGATATAATATATGGACGTGGTATGGCACCTTGCTCTTGTGGTTGACATACTGCTCAGCACTCCACCAATCTGGGGTTATGGCAGAGTGGTCAGAAGGAATCTTCTCTTCAGTAAAAGACACATAAAAACTGCCTGGAGTTGGCAAAAATGCACCTAAAGGATTCTCAGACTGTGAGGAACAAGATTTTCTGGTCTCATAAACGTCAAGTCTGGAGGAAACCAGTCACTGCCCATCATCTGCCCAATACCATCCCTACAGTGATCATGGTGGGGGGCAGCATCATGTCTGGAGGAAACCAGGCACTGCCCATCATCTGCACAATACCATCCCTACAGTGATCATGGTGGGGGCAGCATCATGTCTGGAGGAAATCAGGCACTGCCCATCACCTGCCCAATACCATCCCTACAGTGATCATGGTGGGGGCAGCATCATGTCTGGAGGAAACCAGGCACTGCCCATCACCTGCCCAATACCATCCCTACAGTGATCATGGTGGGGGAAGCATCATTTATGGGGGAAACCAGGTACTGCCCATCACCTGCCCAATACCATCCCTACAGTGATCATGGTGGGGGCAGCATCATGTCTGGAGGAAACCAGGTACTACCCATCACCTGCCCAATACCATCAATACAGTGATCATGGTGGGGGCAGCATCATGTCTGGGGGACACCAGGCACTGCCCATCATCTGCCCAATACCATCCCTACAGTGATCATGGTGGGGGCAGCATCATGTCTGGAGGAAACCAGGTACTGCCCATCACCTGCCCAATACCATCCCTACAGTGATCATGGTGGGGGCAGCATCATGTCTGGAGGAAACCAGGTACTACCCATCACCTGCCCAATACCATCAATACAGTGATCATGGTGGGGGCAGCATCATGTCTGGGGGACACCAGGCACTGCCCATCATCTGCCCAATACCATCCCTACAGTGATCATGGTGGGGGCAGCATCATGTCTGGAGGAAACCAGGCACTGCCCATCTCCTGCCCAATACATCCCTACAGTGAAGCATGGTGGCGGCAGCATCATGTCTTGGGGAAACCAGGAACTGCACATCACCTGCCCAATACCATCCCTACAGTGAGCATGGTGGGGGCAGCATCATGTCTGGAGGAAACCCGTCACTGCCCATCATCTGCCCAATACCATCCTTACAGTGATCATGGTGAGGGCAGCATCATGTCTGGAGGAAACCAGGCACTGCCCATCACCTGCCCAATACCATCCCTACAGTGATCATGGTTGGGGCAGCATCATGTCTGGAGGAAACCAGGTACTGTACATCACCTGCCTAATACCATCCCTACAGTGATCATGGTGGGGGCAGCATCATGTCTGGAGGAAATCAGGCACTGCCCATCACCTGCCCAATACCATCCCTACAGTGATCATGGTGGGGGAAGCATCATTTATGGGGGAAACCAGGCACTGCCCATCACCTGCCCAATACCATCCCTACAGTGATCATGGTGGGGGCAGCATCATAGTTACATAGTTACATAGTTAGTATGGTTGAAAAAAGACATACGTCCATCAAGTCCAACCAGGGAATTGAAGGGAAGGGTGTAAGGGGATAAGGGAAAGGGATAAAGTTTTATAATTCTGCATAAGCATTAATGTTATTTTGTTCCAGGAATGTATCTAACCCTGTTTTAAAGCTGTTAATTGTTCCTGCTATGACCAGTTCCTGAGGTAGACCGTTCCATAAATTCACAGTCCTCACGGTAAAGAAGGCGTGTCGCCCCTTTAGACTAAACCTTTTCTTCTCCAGACGGAGGGAGTGCCCCCTCGTCCTTTGGGGGGGTTTAACCTGGAACAGTTTTTCTCCATATTTTTTGTATGGGCCATTTATATACTTATATACGTTTATCATATCCCCCCTTAAACGTCTCTTCTCAAGACTAAACAATTGTAACTCCTTTAATCGCTCCTCATAGCTAAGATGTTCCATGCCCCATATTAGTTTAGTCGCGCGTCTCTGCACCCTTTCCAACTCCGCAGTGTCCCTTTTATGAACAGGCGACCAAAACTGAACAGCATATTCCAGGTGAGGCCGTACCAATGCTTTATAAAGGGGGAGTATTATGTCCCTGTCCCTTGAGTCCATGCCTCTTTTGATACATGACAATATCCTGCCGGCTTTGGAAGCAGCAGCCTGACATTGCATGCTATTCTGTAGTCTGTGATCTACAAGTACACCCAGATCCTTCTCTACCAGTGACTCTGCCAGTTTAATCCCCCCTAAGACATACGACGCATGCAGGTTATTAGTACCCAGATGCATAACTTTACATTTATCCACATTGAACCTCATTTGCCAAGTGGATGCCCAGACACTTAGTCTATCCAAGTCATCTTGTAACTTATGCACATCCTCTATAGACTGTACCGTGCTACAAAGCTTGGTGTCATCTGCAAAGATAGAAACAGAGCTGTTAATACCATCCTCTATATCATTAATAAATAAATTAAACAACAGCGGGCCCAGTACTGAACCTTGGGGTACACCACTAATAACCGGGGACCAATCAGAGTACGAATCATTGACCACCACTCTCTGGGTACGATCCATGAGCCAGTGTTCAATCCAGTTACAAACTAAAGTTTCCAAGCCCAAGGACCTTAATTTACCTGTCAGACGTCTGTGAGGGACAGTATAAAACGCTTTAGCAAAATCCAGAAACACTATATCCACAGCCATTCCTCTATATACAGAGCCCCCCTCTATATACACAGCCCCCCTCTATATACACAGCCCCCTTTATATCCACAGCCATTCCTCTATATACACAGCCCCCCTCTATATACACAGCCCCCCTCTATATACACAGCCCCCCTCTATATCCACAGCCATTCCTCTGTCAAGGCTTCTACTCACCTCTTCATAAAAGCAAATTAGATTGGTTTGACAACTTCTATCCTTAGTAAACCCATGCTGGCTATCACTTATAATACTATTATCCCCTATGTATTCCTGTATGTAATCCCTTATAAGTCCTTCAAACAATTTACCCACAATGCACGTTAGACTTACCGGTCTATAATTGCCTGGCGAAGACCTAGAGCCCTTCTTGAAGATTGGTACCACATTAGCCTTGCGCCAGTCTCTTGGCACAATACCAGACACCAGAGAATCTCTAAATATCATGAACAAGGGTACAGATATTACTGAACTTACCTCTCTAAGAACTCTTGGGTCTAGTCCATCCGGCCCTGGAGATTTGCTTACATTTACTTTACTTAACTTACCTTGTACCATCTCTACATTAAGCCAGTTCATGTCTGTAGGAAACCAGGTACTGCCCATCACCTGCCAAATACCATCCCTACAGTGAAGCATGAGTTGAGGGAAAGATGAATGAAGGAAAGGACAGAGATCTCTGTAATGAAAACCGGATCCAGAGTGCACTGGTCCTCAGACTGGGTCGAAGGTCCACATTCCAAAAAGACAATGGGGGACATGTATCATTATTTGTGTATGGTAGAAGCAGTTTGTGCAAAAAATTTTAACACAAAACATGGGTAAAATCTTTGATACATATCCCCCAATGACCCTAAGCACACAGCCAAGGCAACACAGGATTGGCTTAGGGACAACTCTGTGAATGTCATTGAGTGGCCCCAGCCAGAGCCTGAACCCAATGGGACATCTCTGGAGAGACCTGGAAATGGCTTCCACCAATGGACTCCATCCAACCTGACAGAGCTGAGAGGATCTGCTGAGAAGAATGGAGGAAAATCCCCAAATCCAGGTGTATAAACCTTGTGTCCTCATCCTCAAGAAGACTGGAGGCTGGAATCACTGCTGAAGGGGCTTCAACTGAGTCCTGAGGAAAAGGTCTGAATTAGGTCACTGCTGGATTTAAGTTTTTTCAGGGGCACTTGAATTTTGTAGATTTTAGCACAAGATGGCAACATAACAAAATGTCACAAAAGTTAAACGGTCTGAAGACTTTCGAATACGTTGTATATGTTGACTGGGATGATTGGGTTAACCTATTTTCCTGAATCTTGCAGTCCCATGTAGCCCCATGCACCTTACTGTGACACCAGATTGCGGAATAAATGGAGCATCAGCCCAATGGGAGCCAAGCGCTGGGGCAGTGTCATATATTGCAGTATTTCTTGGGCCCGATGGAAGTGAAGTTTCCTGTGAGTCCTCGACCCCATCGTGTTCTGTGTCTGAATTACAGTGCGGACAGCATTACAATGTCACCGTCACAGCATTCGATGGCAGCTGCCACAGCATAACAACAAATGCCACAACTGTTACAACAGGTAACTTACCGTATTTTTCGTCATATAAGACGCACCTAATTTTATACGATAAAAATCTAGAAAATAAAGATTCTGAACCAAATACAATGTAAAGTATAGGACAGTGATCTTCAACCTGCGGATCTTCAGATGTTGCAAAACTACGACTCCCAGCATGCCCGGACAGCCGTTGGCTGTCCGGGCATGCTGGGAGTTGTAGTTTTGCAACATCTGGAGGTCCGCAGGTTGAAGATCTCTGGTATAGGAGGTAGTACTCACATGTCCCCACCTCTCCGGACCCGTCACCGCTGCCCTGGATGTCGCCCTCCATCGCTGTCGCCGCGTCACCGGGGTGTCCCCATCGCTCCGGAACGTCTCTGCTGCCGGGTATCCTCGCTCTCCGTCGCCGCCATAATGATGACGACGAAGGAGAGCGTCGGCCATGCAGGGGATCCCGGCACTGAGCAGTCATTCACCGATCGGACACCGAGGAGGCAGGTAAGGTCCCTCCCGGTGTCCTGTAAGCTGTTTGGGATTTCACCGCGGCGGTCCCAAACAGCCCGATTGAACAGCCGGGTTAGTGTTATTTTCGCTTCAGACGCGCCGGTCAGCTTTGATCGCCATGTCTGAAAGGTTAATACAGGGCATCACCGCAATCGGTGATGTCCTGTATTAGCCGCGGATCCCGGCAGTTGATGGCCGCAGGGACCGCCGCGATAGGGGTGTATTCGCCTTATAAGATGCACCAACTTTTCCCCCCAGTTTTGGGGAAGAAAAAGTGCGTCTTATACGGCGAAAAATACGGTATTTTTATGCTTGTCTACAAAAAACAGAAGAGGATTATTTTTGTAGGTAATCTGCTGACTAGATAGCGTGAACAACACCAAAGGGACAATTCTCAGCAAAATCACTCGCAAAGGAAGTCCGGGAGAATGTGAATAGCATAGTTCCTATTAAAGTGACTAGAACAAAGGAAAGTGCTCCATAGTGTGATAACGTAGATGGAAATGAAAAGATGAACAGTTGTTCAGGTGCTCACCATTGGTGGTTGTACTGAACCACGTACAACAATGGTAAAGGAAATAGAGATGGTGATCTCTCAGATCCGGCAGCCGCTCCTGGGAAAAAACAGCATTCACACAAAGACCTCCAAGGAAACCACAGGATCAAGCAAGGCACGTGGCTCTCGTGTAGAGTAAAAAGGTTTATTACCCACAATGCAACGTGTTTCGCGGAAGACCGCTTCATCAGGCATCCTGATGCCTGATGAAGCGGTCCTCCGCGAAACGTGTTGCATTGTGGGTAATAAACCTTTTTACTCTACACGAGACCCACGCGCCTTGCTTGATCCTGTGGTTTCCTTGGAGGTCTTTGTATTAAAGTGACTGGGAGTTACACAAATTGCGCAACTTCCCCGCTTCAGCTGCTTTTTGGCTTTCCTGACCACCTCCAGCTGCTGTAAACAGGCCGGAGGGGGCCAAAAAAAGCCAATGGACGAGATAGGCTCTGGCCTCCTGGTACTTGGCACACCAGGATGTACAGGTACGTCCTGAGTGCTGTTCAGACTATGAAATGAGCGCTGGGGCTATCAGCAGCCAGGGACCACCAGTAATGGCGGACATCAGCAATTACACTGATGCCCCTATTAAGGGGGTACTCCGCTGCTCAGCGTTTGGAACAAACTGTTAAGAACGCTGGAGCCGGGAGCTCGTGACGTCATAGCCCCGCCCCTTCATGACGTCACTCCCCCACCCCCCCAATGCAAGTCTATGGGAGGGGGGGGGGGGGTGACAGCCGTCAGGCCCCATCCCATAGACTTGCATTGAGGGGACGGGGCGTGATGTCACGAAGGGGCGGGGCTATGACGTCACAAGCTCCCGGCTCCAGCGTTCGGAACAGTTTGTTCCAAACGCTGAGCAGCGGCGTACCCTTTTGACCCACAATACTGATCAAGGCATCTGAAGTATTAAGATGTCAAGATGGCCGTCACTTACCAGCTCCATGGCAGCTCCCGCGATCCTATTTTACGGCCTGCTCTTTTATGGTCTGCCTTCTGCCTTCTTCAGACCATAGAAATAGATTGCAGATAACACTGATCTGTATATATGCAATCAAAGTAATATAACAAATAAAAAAAGTAAAAAAAGATTAATAAAAATGAATAATAGTCCCTCCCGCCGTAAAAAAAAATTAGACCCCCCCCCCCCATTTCACATTTTACACAATAAATAAATAAATATATTTAGTATTTCCACGCAGAAATGTCCAACCTTTTAAAACATGTTTATTATCCCTCACGGTTAACGGCGTAAACATAAAAATAACAAATACCAAAGTTCAAAATTGCAGATTTTTGGTGATAGCCCCTCACAGAAAAAAAAGGAATAAAAAGTGATCGAAATGTCAGACATACACAAAAGTGGTACCGATAAAAACTCCAGATTCCGGCACAATACAGCCCTGTATACGAGAAAATGAGAGAATGATAGGGGTTAGAATAGGGCAATTTTAAACAGTACACTAAAAGGAAAGCGTGTAACCATGGGTTTCATATTGACCCACAGAATAAAAAAACATATGTTTTACCGTAAAATGCACTGTGTAACAACAACCCCCCCCAAAAGTTGCAAAGTTGTGGTTCTCTTTTCAATTTCCCCCCACAAATAATCTTTTTTTGATTGTGACATATATTTTATGGTAAAATAAAAGGTGTCTTTACAAAGTACAATCGGTCACGCAAAGAACAAGCCATAATATGGGTCTGAGGATAGAAAAAAATATTATTATTATTATTATTATGGCTCTTACAAGGCAGGGAGAAAAAAAAACGAAAATGCTAAAATAAAAATGAGCAGAGGGGGAGCTGTATACTGCACAGGGATTCTTACATCTCTCATTAAAGGGGTATTCCAGTAAAAAAAAAAAAAAAAAAAATATTGATATTAACTGGCTCCAGAAAGTTAAACAGATTTGTAAATTACTTCTATTAAAAAAACTCTTAATCCTACCAGTACTTATCAGCTGCTAAGGTTGATTTGTTCTTTTCTGTCTGACCACAGTGTTCTCTGCTGACACCTCTGTCTGTCTCAGGAATTGTATAGAATAGGAGAGGTTTGATAGGGGGATTTGCTCCTACTCTGGACAGTTCCTGAGACAGACAGAGGTGTCAGCAGAGAGCACTGGTATCAGACAGAAAAGAACAACTCAACTACAGCAGCTGATATGTACTGGAAGGATTAAGATTTTTTAAATAGAAGTCATTTACAAATCTGTTTAACTTTCTGGAGCCTGTTGATATGAAAAAATGTATGTTTTTCACTGGAGTACCCCTTTAAATACAATACTAAATTAATACCAACACAAGTGGTTGCATATGTACAATAAAATATATATTTACTGGGGATAAGGCTGGGTTCACATCACGTTTTTGCCATACTGTTTTCAATTTGTTTTTCTAAAGAAAACCGTATGGGAAAAAAACGGATGGAACAGTATGGGGAAAAAAGTAAACCGTATGTGTTTTTAAACTGTATACTGTTTTTAAAAGTGCATACAGTTCCGTCAGTTTTTATTTAAAAAAAACATAAGTTTTTGATAATTTTGTCCATTTTTAATGGGAGGGGTTGGGACTTTAGGATGCAAATGCGCATGTGCAATGTAAAAACCGTATACGGTTTCCCGTATGGAACCGTATACCACGGTTTTGACTCCGGTTTAAAAACCGTACTGCAATCGCATACGTTTTTTTAACATGGATGTCAATGGGAAACGCACATGTATACGGTTCCATACGGGAAACCGTATACATTTTTTATATTGCACATGTGCATGTGCATCCTAAAGTCCCCACCCAACACCCCTCCCATTAAAAATGGGCAAAATTATCAAAAACTTATGTTTGTTTTTTTTTAAATAAAAACTGACGGAACTGTATGCACTTTTAAAAACAGTATACGGTTTAAAAAGCATACTGTTTACTTTTTTCCATACTGTTCCATCCGTTTTTTTTTGCCATACGGTTTTCTTTAGAAAAACGGATTGAAAACAGTATGGCAAAAACGTGATGTGAACCCAGCCTAACAAGGGTGACAGCAATGTTTACAGCCATATAAAATGTTAGATACTTTACATGTTTTTCTTGCTTTTACAAGGTTTTCTTTCCTTCCCAGCACCGTGCACGCCCGCCGACATAGAAACCAACATAGACTGCTCCTCACCGGACCTTGTGAATGTTACCTGGTCTCCTAGCAGAGGAGCACAATCCTACGTGGTCGTTGCCAAAGGGAACAATGGCCACACGCTGTCGTGTAATACAACTACCAGTATGTGTGTTATCCAAGGAGCGCGCTGTGGATATACTTATTCGGTATCGGTTACAGCCTGGAATATATACTGCAGCAGTAACGCCTCCACCGAAGTTACTACTGAAACAGGTGAACACTTACCATCTAAGGACAAACAAAAATACATACCACCTTTTTGAGAAGACCACCCCATTACCAAGACCATATTTTGTGCGACAGATTTACAGTCCATCATTTATGATGCCCAGTGACCACTTTTTAATGCAATTTTGGGTGGTCTTCTCAAAGGGGTGGTCTTGTATTGTCTGAATTTAAAATGGTACTCCGGTGGAAAACTTATAATTTTTTTTTTTTTTTAATCAACTGGTGCCGGAAAGTTAAACAGATTTGTAAATGATTTCTATTAAAAAATGTTAATCCGTCCAGTACTTATTAGCTGCTGAATACTACAGAGGAAATTATTTTCTTTTTGGAACACAGAGCTCTCTGCTGACATCACGAGCACTGTGCTCTCTGCTGACATCTCTGCCCATTTTAAGAACTGTCCAGAGTGGGAGAAAATCCCCATAGCAAACATACGCTGCTCTGGACAGTTCCTAAAATGGACAGAGATGTCAGCAGAGAGCACTGTGCACGTGATGTCAGCAGAGAGCTCTGTGTTCCAAAAAGAAAAGAATTTCCTCTGTAGTATTCAGCAGCTAATAAGTACTGGAAGGATTAAGATTTTTTTAATAGAAGCGATTTACAAATATTTTTAACTTTCTGGCACCAGGTGATTTAAGTAAAAAAAAAAAGTTTTCCACCGGAGTACCCCTTTAACATGGATCTGGACTTAAGAATTTTCTTTACTATAATGCAGATTGCTGGTTTTCTTTAACCCCTTGCTATGCTAAGCGCTATGCACTGGCCCAGCAAGAAAAGGAAAGAGTTAACAGCGCTATAAAGGGTTGTATACTGTATACAGTGAGCAGAAGTTTACTTGCTCATCTTCGTTCATGGTCCGGTGTAGCCCCGCCTCTAGTGATGACATCACTAGGAGCGGGACTACAGACAGAAACGGGGGTGGCAAGTGATGCTCTGTTTAAAAAAGGCATGTTAAAAATGTATAATGTGAACGGACATTTTTTGGCCATGTTTCTCAAACAGATAGCCTCCAACTGGTGCAAAACTACAACTCCCAGCATTCCCAGACAGCGAAAGGCTTACCTACATAGATGCTGAAACTATTGTTTTTTTTTGCCTGAAAAAAGGCTATTGTCTAAGCCAGTGTTCCCCAACCAGGGTGCCACCAGCTGTGTCAAAATTACAACTCCCAGCATGCCCACACAGCCAAAGGCTGTGCGGGCATGCTGAGAGTTGTAGTTTTGCCACAGCTGGAGGCACCCTGGTTGGGGAACACTGGTCTAAGCCCAAAACATTCAGGAAATTTAGGTCTTTAAGGGTTTCTTATTGACTCCCTGCCAACATCTGCCCACTGCAAAAAAAATGCTGTGCGGCAGTGTTGGCTTTTTTTTGGCCCAAAGAATTTTGCCTTAAAAGGGCACTCCACCCTTAGACATCTTATCCCCTATCCAAAGGATAGGGGATAAGATGTCTGATCGCAGGGGGACCCCCGCGATCTCTCCTGCTGCACTTGGTGTTCGTTTAGAGTGTTGGGTGCTGCGCCGGAGGCTCGTGATGTCACGGTCAAACCCCCTCAATGCAAGTCTATGGGAGTGGGTGTGAGGGCCGTCACGCCCCCTCCCAAAGACTTGCATTGTGGGGGCAGGGCCGTGACATCAGGAGTGGGGCGTGGCCATGAGGTCACAAGCCTCATACCCGCATCGCCAGTCATCTGGCACGGAGCGAAGTTGGCTCCGTGCACCGGATGTCTGGGGTGCTGCAGCTGAGATCCCCTTTGGATGAGGGATAAGATGTCTAGGGGCGGAGTACCCCTTTAAAGGGGTACTCCAGTGGAAAACTTTTCTTTTTTTTTTTTTAAATCAACTGATGCCAGAAAGTCAAAGATTTGTAAATTACTTCTATTAAAGAATCTTAATCCTTCCAGTACTTATTAGCTGCTGAATACTACATAGGAACACAGAGCTCTCTGCTGACATCATGAGCACAGTGCTCTCTGCTGACATCTCTGGCCATTTTAGAACTGTCCAGAGTAGGAGAAAATCCCCATGGCAAACATATGCTGCTCTGGACAGTTCCTAAAATGGACAGAGATGTCAGCAGAGAGCTCTGTGTTCCAAAAAGAAAATAATTTCCTCTGTAGTATTCAGCAGCTAATAAGTACTGGAAGGATTAAGATTTTTTAATAGAAGTAATTTAAAAATCTGTTTAACTTTCTGGCACCAGTAAATAAAAATAAAAAATAAATCCTTTAAGGCCATGTTCACAAAGACAAGTCTATTCTTTTTGCACACACCGGAACCAGGATTTTCGAGACTCTGCTGCAGCGGAATGTCCGTGCAGAAAATTCCGTCGGAATTCCCCACTGACATTTTGTCAAGGGAACATACCCTTATATATATCGACCCTCAATGTAAATATATCAGTATGCCCTTGAGGATTTCAGGGGTTATCCAGTATTAGAAAAAACTGATTTGGAAACTGATTTCTTCCAAAAACAGTGTCCTCAGGTTGTGTGCGGTATTACAACACCGCTACATTTACATAATTGGAGCTAAGCTGCAATACCACACACAACCTGAGGATAAGAGTGGTGCTGCTCCTGGTAAAAACCATCATGTTTTTCTAATCCTGGCTAACTCCTTTATGGCTAAGTTTTCAAAAACGCCAATAAAAACGCCCATTCTGCCGCATGGCATTTTTTCAGTGAAAAGTCAATAAGAAAATGCAAAATGCCTTTTCCACTTGGTGTTTTTCAGTTTGGTGTTTTTTTTTTTTTTATCCTTTTGGTGTTTTTTCACTTTTTCACATTTTCTTGATCCTTGGCAGTTTTTCAAAATCGCAGCATGTTGAGACTTTGGACTTTTTTTTCACTGAGATTGTGGTGTTTTTCTCCCATAGAAGTCTATGGGGGTGAAAAAAACGGCATGTAGGTTTTAACTTTGGCGTTTTTGCAGGCTGTTTTTATTCTTTTTTGGACTTCAGCGATCCAAAAAGGGATACAGTAGGGATGGAAAAAATTGTATTTAACGACATTTATATTTTTTAGAACGAGATTTTTATAAATTTTTTAAACAGGAACCAATTTATGTGGGCGGGCAGGGATATAAAAATATAGCAATATTTAAAATGTATAAGGGGGTCATTTAATTGTAAAAATAATATATTTGTTATAATTAACTTTGTAAAACTTTTTATTAGTAATCTATTTTAATTACCGTATGTGTTTAATAAAGTGTGTGTATTTTTTACTTTTTTTTCTTCATTTTAAAAAATTTTTTAGGTACTACTACTCCCAGCATGGAACAGACTGTTCCATGCTGGGAGCTGTGGTACCTGCATTATTGACAGATCGCAACAGGTGTCACTTCTGACACCCATTGCGATCCTCCTGTATAAGCTATGGAAGTGGGTGGCACAGCTGCACTTCTCCGCTCCCCTGCCCGGCACTGTACTTCTCTGTGGTGCGAAGTTCTCTTCATATCACTGATTCATATTTGCCTTTCAGAGTGGTGATTGGCCGGATGGTGCCAGCCAATCACCACTCTGAGCTACATATATGATTCTGTGATGTGAAGAGAACTTCACACCACAGAGGAGTACAGTGCCGGGCAGGGGAGCGGAGAAGTGCAGCTGTGCCACCCACTTCTATAGCTTATACAGGAGGATCGCAATGGGTGTCAGAAGTGACACCCAGAACGATCTGTCTATTAGTTCAGATACTACTACTCCCAGCATGGAACAGTCTGTACCTAAAAATTTTTTTAAAAAAGGTAAAAAAAAACACAGACACTTTATTAAACACATAATTAAAATTAATTACTAATAAAAAGTTTCACAAAATAAATTATAAAAAATCCATTATTTTTACAATTAAATGACCCCTTTATACATTTTTTATATTGTCGGCTCCATTTTTAGGTCCCTGCCCGCCTACATAAATTGGTCCCTGCTTAAAAAAAAAGCCGTCACGCCCCCTCCCAAAGACTTGCATTGAGGGGGCATGGTGTGACATCATCGGGGGGGGGGGGGGAGCTATGATGTCACGGCTCCAGCGTTCGGAACAGTTTGTTCCAAATGCTGAGCAGCGGAGTACCCCTTTAAGAATCTGGAATGGAATTAACTTCTGGGGAACAACTGGATGGATTCAGACACTAGACAGTATTAGATGATATATTCTTATTCTTCGAGGGCTTCTTCCACATAAATATATACAAGGATAACAAACTCTATAGAAAGGTATAAAAGGTATCACATATAATTTAGTTCTGCTTAATGTTTGCAAAAAAGATTTTTTTTTTAACCTAGTTCTGTTCCATCTCACTGCACGAGTTACAAGCAAACGCAGATCTTTTTCCTGCTTCGACTGATCCTAAATACAACACATAACTAATTTACTATAATCTTACTATGATGCAGCTACTGTTACCTATTTACTTATGTTTGTGGCCTATACGCAGTTCCATGCACTCCGAATATAAAGGAGGTGACCATCGACTGTTTGACCTATGAAGCCCTGTTGTCCTGGAATGAAAACAACACTTACGCAGGCTATGATACAGCAGTCGCCATTGACCCCTCTGGGAACGAGCTCATCTGTGGTGGCTTTTCTACCTCTTGTCTAATCTCAGACCTGGAGTGTGGACTGGAGTACAGCTTTCATGTGTATTCTTCCACCCGGAGATGCAGGTCACTGAACAGCGCAGTGTACAAATCCATGACAGGTCAGTACTGAAGGTATTTTGTAATAATATTTTTGTTACCATATGTCCAAGGGCATGTCCGTGCCAAAGAGTCAGCAAATTAATTGATGCGGGGAATGACCAATGGGTTATGGAAAGTAAAGGGAAATAAACAAGAGAACCTTCTGTCCTGAGGGGCAAAATCAGACACCCATTGAGTTAGGGCCGGTTCACACTACGATTTGACAATACGGGAACCGGATACGGCTAGGTAGAGCGAAAACCGGGCGCTCGCGTATCCCAGCCGGACCCAGCCCGTATGTAATGCATTTCAATGAGTCAACCGGAGTCAAACGCTGACTCTGGTCGGCTCATTTTTTCCCTGTATACGGTTCTCTAACCGGACCTAAAACCATGGTATACCACTGTTTTAGGCCCAGTCAGAAAATCGTATACGGGGCAAAAATGAGCCGACTGGAATCAGTGTTTGATTCTGGTTGGCTCATTGAAATGAATGGGGTTCGTGCCAGATCCGTCTGGGATACGGGAGCGCCCGGTTTTCGCTCCCCCAAGCCCCCAAAATTGCTGTGGCAATTTTTTAATGAATCCTCAAAGAATATTGACTATGGGCTGACATTCATTTTAAAGCGTACCTGTCAGAATCCCCCCCCCCCCCCAAAAAAAAATGTAATTTGTCACCTTAGCCTGACAATTCACATCTGATTTCTATGCCTCTATCTCTTATGTTTATTATAAAAATCACTTTTCATTAGCTCAGTGTTAGAAATTCTCTGAGGAAGGGGGCGTGTCCTTCCTTGTGGTGGTGGGAGGTGATTGGTGAGTGGTGTGAGGGGGCGTTTCCCTCCCTTGTGGAGGTGGGGGGTGATTGGTGTGTCGTGTGAGGGGGCGTGTCCCTCCTTTGTGGTGGTGGGAGGTGATTGGTGTGTGGTGTGAGGGGGCGTGTCCCTCCCTTGTGGAGGTGGGAGGTGATTGGTGAGTGGTGTGACGGGGTGTGTCCCTCCCTTGTGGTGGTGTCAGGCGATTGGTGTGTGGTGTGAGGGGGTGCGTCCCTCCCTTGTGGTGGTGGGGGGTGATTGGTGTGTGGTGTGAGGGGGCGTGTCCCTCCCTTGTGGTGGTGGGAGGTGATTGGTGTGTGGTGTGAGGGGGCGTGTCCCTTCCTTGTGGAGGTGGGATGTGATTGGTGTATCTGCTCATGCAGCCTTGTTCATGAGTCCTCTCTTGTCCATGACTCATGGACAAGCTGATGCTGCTGCAGGACTGGTTAGTGTCCCAGTAGGTATGGAGACCCCTAGCGGTGGGATTTTCAGGAGCTGTTTTCTTTATTAAACAACCATATCACAAAAGGTATTTCATTTTCATCAGTAACAACATATAAAAAGTTTTTGGATCTGACAGTGCCAGTGATTTTACCCAATAGAATGCCTTTAGGGTGTGCATACATTAAAGTAACTAAACAAAAAGAATATAGTACTCAATAAGTATAGGTGCGCAATACTTAGAGGAAAGGCTACAAGTAGCAATTATGATTTAACCATGCATACACTACATTCTATATATAATATACATAAATTTACCATATGAAATATTAGGAGGCACATTTTGATATTAACCACTAATCCATATGCACCAATGGTATTATGTTTATTTTAAATACAGCTCCATGTCAGCCCAGAAATATCACAACAAACGTGCAATGTGAAAACAACGATGCTTTGATATCATGGACAGAGAGCAGAGGCGCCATATACTATTTGGCCACACTGTCTGGAAATGGGACAATCTCTAGTTGCAATACTACTACTACAAACTGCTCGTACCTGAGTTTGCAATGTGGACAAACCTACAATGTGTCAGTAATGGCTGTAAATGACAAGTGTGACAGTGTACTTTCCCCTTTGAGCACGTTCGAAACAGGTAAGTATGAGTAGGCAATCTTTATCAAAGGGTCGGGAATTCTGAGTTATCAGAGGGTGGGTCTTCATTCATAACCTCCAGGACACCCTGGGAACAAATTATAGTTGGGAAGATCCACATAACAAATCAAGACTGTCCAAAGCCAACACCACCAAGGGTGTATGTACCAAACAGACAAACCATGTGACTGCCGTGGGGCCCTTGGAGAGAGAGAGAGGGCCCAGCCATTGTTGGTCCTTTTGCTTTGTCTACTGGTAAAAAAAAAAAACTATGCAAGGCCTCTCTCCAAGGGAACTAAATTGTCAACAAATAAAAAGAGGGGGTATTGACCAATGGGTCATCAAAAGCAACTAAACAACAGAGATTTTGGGGGGAAATCAGATGCCATATTAGGAGGTCTATTTCAGCATTTGCTATCGGCCCCTTTTTATCTATGTACACCACTGAACCCCTTTTTTTCTGAAGATTAACGTTGTCATCAATGGACCGGAAAAGGTCACGTGTTTCCTTACAGAGGTTTTATATGGCCCTACCCTTTATAAAAATACTTGGGCTTGGATTATGTATGAGTTTTATGACCCAAGATTGGCATAAGGATAAGTTATTTTCTGAACTTACCATTCCCAAGCACTGACATTACCATAAAATTCATTTATGTCAAATGTTTGTTCCAGTGGTAGCAAAATTTGCTATTTACCCAAATTTGCCATATGCCATACAGAAATTTTACGTAGCAATAACCGAGGTTGGATGTGAAAATATCTCCGCAGATCAGATGATTTTTGTAATCGCTTCATTTGGTTACTTCCCCCATCTACTCCATACCATTTACAATTTTTACTATTTTGCTCTTTTTATCAAGCTCCATGCCAGCCGCAAGGTTTGATCACCGATCTTGACTGCAGTAGCCAAATTGCATCCATGTCCTGGGAAGTGAGCGATGGAGCCCAAGGTTATACCGTATTCATTGAAGACACGGATGGGGCGGTATCTCCATATACACCTAGTACCTTCTTTCGCTCAGATGTACTAGCCTGTGGCCGGACTTACATGTTTTCTGTGGTGGCTATCGGGGGAACGTGTAACAGCTCAAGGAGTCTTACCATGCGTGAATACTCAGGTACTGAAGTACGGCTTGTGAGAAATATCAATGGGTGAAACTGGACAATTTTTTGCTTGTTTGGCTTATTTTAGATGGTATATAATTTCCAACAGTTTGATTTTGCTAGGGCAGACAGGAACTGGCCCAGATGAATGAGTGTGGTTTCAGTAAATCCTGCCAAAATGTGTGTGTCATGGGGAAGCACCCGAGTTGTTCTAAGGCATTTCCTAAAGGCCTTAGGAAATCTTGACCAAGTGTACATGATGAGTAAAGGGAATTAGGCCACTGTTAGACACCATTGGTGGTGGCTTATCTCCCCTGAGAACAAAAGGATGGGGCATGCTAAAAACCAAAATGTCCTTTCCATCTTTTTACTAACATCGCGGGGAGTTAAGACCACCCCTCCCTCCGAAATTATCGGGCTTAGCCATTGTGTACGAGCATCTTTAGTGTATTGACCTGTTTTTGTCTGTGAACTTCCATTTATTGCAACTGCAGATATTCAGACCTCCACCAATCTCAAGAACTAACCTGGAGAGGTGCTTGGCTAAGCCCTTTTCTTCCCATCTCTCTCCTTTAGGATCCTATAGAAAGTTTCTTATGCAGCAAACGGTCAGGTGGGGAAAAAAGCGCTAAGCCAAGTGCTTCTCCTGGTTGGTTCTGGCAATCAGTCGGGTCTGAATACCTATATCTGACTGATCACATTTTTTGACATGTCTCTATGACTTGTCAAAAGTTTTTGTAAGTTAGAGTTGCACTTTAATCAAAAATTAAAGGGGGTTTCTAATCCTTCTTTTTATTACTGGCCTGTCTTCAGGATAGGCAGTCTATAACTGGTAAGTGGGGGTCCAATAGGCAGTCAATATCTGGTCAGTGCAGGTCCAATAGGCAGTCAATATCTGGTAAGTGGGGGTCCAATCGGCAGTCAATATCTGGTAAGTGGGGGTCTAATCGGCAGTCAATATCTGCTCAGTGCAGGTCCAGTAGGCAGTCAATATCTGGTAATAGGGGGTTCAATCAGCAGTCAATATCTGGTAAGAGGGGGTCCAATGGGCAGTCAATATCTGGTCAGTGCAGGTCCAATAGGCAGTCAATATCTGGTTAGTGAAGGTCCAGTAGGCAATCGATATCTGGTAATAGGGGGTCCAATCGGCAATCAATATCTGGTAAGTGGGGGTCCAATCGGCAGTCAATATCTGGTAAGTGGGGGTCCAATCGGCAGTCAATATCTGGTAATAGGGGGTCCAATCGGCAGTCAATATCTGGTCAGTGCAGGTCCAATAGGCAGTCAATATCTGGTAAGTGGGGGTCCAATCGACAGTCAATATCTGGTCATTGGGGGTCTAATTGGCAATCAATATCTCGTCAGTGGAGGTCCAGTAGGCAGTAAATGTCTGGTAAAAGGGGGTTCAATCGGCAGTCAATATCTGGTAAGTGGGGGTCCAATCGGCAGTCAATATCTGGTCAGTGCAGGTCCAGTAGGCAGTCAATATCTGGTAAGTGGGGGTCCAATCGGTAGTCAATATCTGGTAAGTGCAGGTCCAGTAGGCAGTCAATATCTGGTAAGTGGGGGTCCAATCGGTAGTCAATATCTGGTAAGTGCAGGTCCAATAGGCAGTCAATATCTGGTTAGTGAAGGTCCAGTAGGCAATCGATATCTGGTAATAGGGGGTCCAATCGGCAATCAATATCTGGTAAGTGGGGGTCCAATCGGCAGTCAATATCTGGTAAGTGGGGGTCCAATCGGCAGTCAATATCTGGTAATAGGGGGTCCAATCGGCAGTCAATATCTGGTCAGTGCAGGTCCAATAGGCAGTCAATATCTGGTAAGTGGGGGTCCAATCGACAGTCAATATCTGGTCATTGGGGGTCTAATCGGCAATCAATATCTCGTCAGTGGAGGTCCAGTAGGCAGTAAATGTCTGGTAAAAGGGGGTTCAATCGGCAGTCAATATCTGGTAAGTGGGGGTCCAATCGGCAGTCAATATCTGGTCAGTGCAGGTCCAGTAGGCAGTCAATATCTGGTAAGTGGGGGTCCAATCGGTAGTCAATATCTGGTAAGTGCAGGTCCAGTAGGCAGTCAATATCTGGTAAGTGGGGGTCCAATCGGTAGTCAATATCTGGTAAGTGCAGGTCCAAATCAGCTGTTTGACAGTGAAAAGAGATGAATGCCATACACTGTATAGCGGTTGTGCTAAGTTACTGCAGCTCAACTCACATTTACTTCAATGTGCCACTAAACATGGCCACTAAACAATGCCTGGCGCTGTCTTCTTTTCAGTCTATGTTCTCTGTATATGCAGGTGACGCAGCTCTGGCAAACAGGAAACTGAGGATAGGATAACAATAAAAAAAAGAAAGTCCTGGAAATCCCCTTTAATTACAAGAAACATTTCCTTTAAAGTATTTTTATTACTGAAATTGAAATAGTGATTGTAACCCTTAAATTGTGTGATAGTATTTTTTTTTTTAAATATGTTATTTAAAAGGAAATTATATAATGGAATAATATTTAACTATTTTAATGTTTTTATTGGTTTTCCAGCTCCTTGTGCTCCACTCAATGTCACATACATAAGAAATTGCCCGACTTCGATGGCTTCTGTTACATGGTCAGCAAGTGAAGGAGCTGTCATGTATTCTGTAATGGCCACCGCGGCTGGGGGATTGGAGACGTCCTGTAATAGCACCGACACCAGCTGCTGGCTCATGGGCTTAGACTGTGGATTGTCATATAATGTAAAAGTGGAAGCTGTAGGGCAGATGTGCGCCAGTAACACCAGCTCTTTAGTGGTTCTGAACACAGGTAAGCTCTACTATGAAATGACCATTAGAGAAGTGTTTTCCAAGTAGTGTGCCTCCAGCTGTAGCCAAACTACAACTCCCAAAATCACACTGAATAGGTTTACATACACGGCTCTGGGCAGTAGCACACTGAATCGGTTTAGGTACAATGCTCTGGGCCAGTGTTTCCCAACCAGGGCGCCTCTAGCTTTTGCAAAACTACAACTCCTAGCATGCCCAGACAGCCGAAGGCTGTCTGGGCATGCTGGGAGTTGTAGCTTTGCAACAGCTGGAGGCACCCTGGTTGGGAAACACTGCTCTGGGCAGTATCGGACACAATAGGCTGCAGGCTATATCACACATAATTGGCTGCAGGCTGTATCACACATAATAGGCTGCAGGCTATATCACACATAAAAGGCTGCAGGCTGTATCACACATAATAGGCTGCAAGCTGTATCACACATAATAGGCTGAAGGCAGTATCACATAATAGGCTGCAGGCAGTATCACACATAATAGGCTGCAGGCAGTATCACACATAATAGGCTGCAGGCAGTATCACACATAATAGGCTCCAGGCAGTATCACATCAGTGCTCAGACCCCTAGCAATCACTATATAGAACCAGGAGAAGCGTATGTCTGTGCACCTCACTCCTTGGCTCACTGCTAATCGGGTCTTGCTGCAGGAGATGGGCTGCATTGTAAGTCTACGGAACTGTCTCATGCAGCAACATAGGGAGCACAGTGAGCCAAGGAAAGCAGCATCAGCTGCACACTTCTCCCGGCTATATCAAACAATCTGTGGGGGTCTGAACAACCAGATCTCGACAGATCAAGACTTTAGACATGTCTGTGTGACTTGTCAAAAGTCTTTTTTTCAGTGACAGGAACAGTTTAATGCTCTTACAGGCAATGGTTTTATCATTACTATATTTAGCTCAGATGTTGCTTGTTGGTTGCAGCCCCTTGTCTACCACAGAATGCAGCAGTAAAGGTTAACTGTGCAAACAACTCGGCCGTGTTATCCTGGGAGGAAAGCAGAGGGGCCGTGGACTATGTTGCCACAGTGAAGCATGATGAGGACTTGGTACACTCCTGTGACACTGAAGGAACAAGCTGTATGGTCCCAGATCTAACTTGTGGAGCTTCTTATTCCTTCTCTGTGGTGGCTAAAGACGTGGAATGCAACAGTTCACATACTACACCCATTGGTTTTGGTGCAGGTACATTTTTTTGTATACTTATTGATTGTAGTACGTGCATCCGACTGCTGGGGCCCCACACAATCTCCTGTACATTGCCCATCTTACCTACTTGTCCCCCCCTTCTTGGACAGACAAATGATGGCGCTCTCAGACAATCACCGGCTGAGAAAATAGCTGCAGCCAGTGATTAATCAAAACTCATCCCTTAAGAGTCCCTGAGTCCCAGGGTAATAGTATAATTACAGAACCCTTCGGGGGAGACCCCCCCCCCCCCCCCCTACGGGAAAAAAGCCCTTTCTCTAGGAACTATAAGTATTCTTATACTTAAGATATTATTAAAACTATTAGTGATCTTCCTGAAATGGACTGTCCTTAGGATGGCTGTTACTTCAACTCTAACAGGTGTATAATTGGTGGATAAATAACGTAACAATTATTTGGCGGTCTCTCACACCATTCCCTATCCGAGCGGGTCTCTTGCTCGCTCTCTTTATATTAGATCACACCAGCTCTTTCTTCCCTATATATCCCTTTCCTTGGAGTCACATTATTCCTAAAGATCACTGTCTAAAACCTATCATCAGCTTCCCCGATGTTTCGCCAGAGCACTGGCTTTGTCAAGGGTTTGTGAGGCTTCCAGCCAGTGAATGGCCAAGCAGGCCGCCCCTTGCGTTCATCTAGGAAGGTGGGGGATGCTTTGCTCCGAGAACGTGTACAGAAAGTGTTTAAAAAGTTCAGTTCCCCGAAGTACCCCTTTAATGGTAATGCCACAGAATTTGTCTTTGTTGTTGTGGTGCTCAGTAGGGTTGGCAGAGGAGGTCCTCATGGGCATAGTTTGAGAACTCTTGGTTTATTGTCTAGTTTACAGTACTTATACAAGCATGGCTTAAAGGGGTATTCAGAGTAAATTTTTACTTTTAAGGAGGAAACCTAAAAAAACATATACTTACTTTCCTGCAACCAACCCAATTCTCCTGTTGCGCAGTGCTTGCTGTGTTTTGGGATGGCACATGCGCTGCTCACACAGCCAATTACTGGGCAGTACATGCGCCTATCTCCTTACTCTAAACTCAGAATGTGCTTTGCAATGGGACTGGCTGCTGGAGAATGGTGGTGAGAGTTAGCAAGGTAAATTTATGCTTTTTTAAGTTTACCCTTAAAGTAAAACTGACAGGCTGTTCACCACCAGCACTAAACCCAATAAACTGGGTTATAATGCCGGTAAAAAGCATTACATTGCGGCGTCACTTACCTGTATTAATTAAATATTGCAGTCGCATTGTGTAGCTCTGCATCCGAGCGCAGGCTCTCACGTCCTAGTGAATATTTTGAATATTTATTACGGAGGCGGGCCAGAGCGTGGATACGGAGGAGGCAGGGGAGCGCGGCAAGTCGGCTCCCCGACCTCCATTGTGCAGAGCTATGTAATGCAGCTGGAAGATAAAAGCGCTATAACTCCTGCAATACTTCATTCAAGTAAGTGACCCCCGCAATTTAATGCTGTTCACCTGCACTACTACCCTGTATATTTGGTTTAGTGCGGGTGAACAGCCTGTCAGTTTCCCTTTAAGCTGAGCACATTAAGTAAAAAAAAAAAATCAACTCGGAATACCCCTTTAAGAATAGTAATTCCTTTATATACATTTAAAATTGTATTTAACATCGCATTGTACCATAGTTTGTAAGGCTGAAAAGAAAACACCCATTTATCTACTGCAGCCTATTTTAACCTAGAGTATTGGTCCAGAGAAGGGGGGGGGGGGGGAGGGTAGAGGCAATTTTACACATTTTAGGGAGAAAACTTCCATCCCAACTCCAAATCTATCAATCAGGATAAATCCCTGGATCAGCAGAATCAAGTAACTCTTACTGGTAATATCCTTTCACTACCAAAATGTATCCAGGCCCCTTTAAAACTATCCTATCAAGTTCCTCCGGCAGAGAACTCCTTAGTCTCACTGCTCTTACAGTAAAGAATCCCCTTTCTCTAGGCCTGTACAAAGAAACACCTCTAGGTCTAGAGTGGTTTATCCCAACCAGTTTGCCTCCAGCTGTTGCAAGACTATATATATATATATATATATATATATATATATATATGCCCCAGATTAGAAACCCCTCTCTCACATATTATACCAACCAGTTCGCTTCTAGGTGTTGCAAAACTACAACTCCCAGTATGTCCAGACAGCCCTTTAAATTAAAATAAAAAATACTACTTGTAACATTGATAAAGAGGCTGGCTGGGCCTCGAAACGCGTCTGTTTCTGGTACTTAATAAATGGACCTTTAATCTACATATCACGTGCTGTGATTCTATACCACGGATTGCGCCAAAGACCTTGCATTTTCTGCACCTTATCCTTTATACTATGGCCCTTATGTAGTCATCTAGGGGGAGATTTATCAAAACCTGTGCAGAGGAAGAGGGGTACAGTTGCCCATGGCAACCAGTCAGATTACTACTTTCATTTTTCACAGGCCTCTTTAAAAACTGAAAGAAGCGATCTGATTGGTCGCTATGGACAACTGCCCCACACACTTTCTCCACACTGGTTTTGATAAATCGCCCCCCAAGTGTCTACATTCACATGCCCCACAAGTGTCCATGCTTAGATACGTAGGGATCCTATACTTGGTTGCCCACGTAGATGTGTCTCGGAAGGCACAATCGTGGTGTAAACACACTCTCATCCATTGGTGACAGTAATTTATTTTACTAATAGTTTAAAGAGGTTATCCAGGAAAAAACTTTGTTTTTAATTATATATCAACTGGCTCCAGAAAGTTAAACAGATTTGTAAATGACATATTAAAAAATCTTAATCCTTTCAGTACTTATGAGCTGCTGAAGTTGAGTTGTTCTTTTCTAAGTGCTGTCAGATGACACCTGTCTCGGGAACTGTCCAGAGTAGAAGTAAATCCCCATAGCAAACCTCTTCTACTCTGTGCAGTTCCCGAGACAAGCAGAGATGTCACCAGAGAGCAATGTTGCCAGACAGAAAAGAACAACTCAACTTCAGCAGCTGATAATTATTGGAAGGATTAAGATTTTTTAATAGAAGTAATTTACAAATCTGTTTAACTTTCTGGAGCCAGTAAAGATATATATATATATATATATATATATATATATATATATATATATATATATGTATATATATATATATATATGAAAGTTTTTTCCTGGAATACCCCCTTAATATAAAGTTTTTTCCTGGAATACCCCCTTAATATAAAGTTTTTTCCTGGAATACCCCCTTAATATAAATCCTCTGCAACTGAAAGACTTGTATTTCTTTTTCCTTTCTTATGATTATTTCCCACAGTTCCTTGTCCTCCAAGTGAAGTAGAGTCGTCCATTTACCGTGGGAGCGTGAAACCGCAGGAGGTGGAGGTAGCTTGGAACGAGAGTCACTGCGGCTCCGATTACATGGCCACAATTCAAGGACAAATAGGATATGATCCCGAATCTGCATTTGTTCTGAACTCGTACTGGACATCATACATGGACTTTTACATCCCTGTGCCGTGCAGTTCAGTTTATAATGTTACAGTAACTGCTCGGAACGCAGCAGGACCCAGTTATCCAACCGATCCCATAATAGGCTACACAGGTTTGTATGGCAAGATACATAGACGCTTACATGGTATATTTGTGGTGTAGCATTGTGCATATGAAACGGAGTAGATTAAATCAAATCTCCTTAAAGGGTAGGGGATAAGATGTCTGATCACGGGGGTCCTGCCGCTGGATCTACGTGCAGAACCTTTCAGAATGCTGGGTTTGGGCGGACGTGGTGTCACGCCACAGCCCCTCCATTCATGTCTATGGGAGGGGGGGTGACAGCCGTCACCCCCCCTCCCATAGACATGAATGCAGGGGGCGTGGCGTCAAGAACATGGCTGCCCAAATCCAGCGTTGTGAAAATAACTTTCAGAAGGCCGGGTGCTGCATGGAAGATCGCGGAGGGCCCCCCCCCCCCCCCCACCCCGTGATCGCACATCTTATCCCCTATTCTTTGTTCTTTGGATAGGGGATAAGATGTCCATGAATATCCGTACTCTGGAGGATTTTTTTTGGTTTAATTTTGAGCCCGCATTTTGTGACGTTGGTGGGCGGAGTCTCGTGTCGCTGCGCTGAGGCTGGAGTTTACATCAGGAAGGAAGACAGCGCAGCACCAACAGGCACATAAACAATAGTGAACCCCCCCCCCCAAAAAAAAAAAAAACACTGCTCGGTACATTACCCACCCCAAAATGTGCATGAAGCTGTATTACTATGGAGGTTTCTTTTTTTAAGGAAACATTTTAGTGCCACTTATGGATTATTTACGTAGTCTGTAAAAATTCTTACACAATTATTTTGTGCCTTATTCTATTTTAACACAACATTAATTTTAAAATGTAGTGGGTACACCAGCATGTACGTGTCCTAAAATTAACAAGGCGTGCAGTGTGTATTTTCAACCTTAAAATTAAGTTATTAGTTATATAATTATTTATTCTATAATTAACATTAATGTGTTGCATGATGCAGAACAAGAACAGTTGTTAAAGGGGTACTACGGGGGAAAACTTTTTTTTTTTTTTTTTTAAATCAACTGGTGCCAGAAAGTTCAACGGATTTGTAAATTACTTCTATTAAAAAATCTTAATCCTTCCAGTACTTATTGGCTACTCATTGGAAATTCTTTTCTTTTTGGAAAACAGAGCTCTCTGCTGACATCACCAGCACAGTGCTCTCTGCTGACATCTCTGTCCATTTTAAGAACTGTCCAGAGTAGGAGAAAATCCCCATAGAAAACATATGCTGCTCTGGACAGTTCCTAAAATGGACAGAGATGTCAGCAGAGAGCACTGTGGTCATGATGTCAGCAGAGAGCTCTGTGTTCCAAAAAGAAAAGAATTTCCTCTGTAGTATTCAGCAGCTAATAAGTACTGGAAGGATTGAGATTTTTTAATAGACGTAATTTACAAATCTGTTTAACTTTCTGGCACCAGTTGATTTAAAAAAAGAACGTTTTCCATCGGAGTACCCCTTTAAAGTGGGTGTTAATTTCCTTTTCTGCGGACGTATGCACTTTCTGTAAGCCAGGTTGGACCTGGAATACATATGCAACTCTTAAATGGAGATGCAACTTTTTTTCTTCATAAATAGCGACTATCGAATTTGAGAAATACACGACCGCTGCAAAGTAAAAAAAAAATAATAATAATAATTACTACGTGAGCAGATTTCAGAAATTTGCTTTGGAATAAGCAAAAATCTAAAAGTCGCAGCATGTATAGAAAAGTCGTACGTGCAACTTTTTTTACGCAAAAAAATCTACTACGGAGCTTGACAAATCTCCTCCTTCTAAATGTTTTTCTAAACAGAATATGAGAATTGTATGATTTTTAGATACATCCTACGTTTTAGATTAAATTCTTAGCGCATCAATAAACGTTCCATTACTCGCCGTAATCTGGTGCTGTTTTTTTTCCCCATAGCTCCTTGCACTCCCCAAATAAAACCACTTGAAGTAACAGAAGGAAGAATGTTGATTTCTTGGGAGCCGATCCCGTATGCAGATGAGTACCGAGTGCTGATGGCGGATAACACGACCATCGTCTGCACAACGCCAGGACTTTCCTGTCAGGTCAACCTCTCATACAACGCATTTCAGGTCATCGCTGTCAATGCAGCAGGACAAAGCCCTCCGGCGTACCTCTCAGGTAACATCCAAAACTTATTTATATATCCTACTGGTCCTTGGGACGGATTTATCAAGAAATACTGTATATAGGCAAAGGAACAGTTAAACAGTTGTCCATAGCAACCAATCAGATTCCAGCTTTCATTTTTCAGAGGCGTTTTAAAAAATTTAAGGGGAACTTCCCTGCCCCAGCATCCGGAACATTTTGTTCTCAATGTTGGGTGTGGGAGATTGTGATGTCATGACCACGCCCCCTCAATGCAAGCCTATGAGAGGGGGCGTGGTGACAGCCACGCCCCCTCCCATAGGCTTGCATTGAGGGGGCGTGGCAAGACGTCACGAGGGAGTGGCCGTGATGTCACGACCCCCATAGCCCACACCCAGCATTCGGAACAAAATGTTCCGGGCCGCTGGGGCAGTGGAGTACCCCTTTAAGACTGGAGACAGGTTGCAATGGGCAACTGCATCACTGCTCCTCCAATTTTTGAAAAATCTTCCCCCATAATGTGTTTATCCCTTGTAGTTGCTGATAGTAGTCCAGAGGAAAAGTTGCTGATTTGCCCATAGCAACCAATCAGATCGCTTCTTTCATTTTTCAGAGGCCTTTTCAAAAATGAAAGTGATCTGATTGGTTGCTATGGGCAACTCAGCAAATTTTCCGCTGGACAGGTTTTGATAAATCTCCCCCTTAGTGTGAAGATGGATGACTCATTGACTTCTGTGGGAGAGTGTTGGGGGCATCAAGTTGTCCTGGTGTCCCCATTAGCCAGAGAGCACCAAATCAGATTATAATTGGGAGAAGAAGTCAGATTGTACTACATGAGGCAAGCCATTCAACTTGCCTCATGGCAGAATTGCCCCTGTCAGGATCCAGGTACTGTGAGGATACTGGTGGTGGATCCTCTGTGTCAGTGGGGTGATGACGTGGGCCGTACCAGGGGAACAGAGTCTAAGGGGTTACTGATATTCACCAGAGCCCGCCGCAAAGCGGGATGGACTTGCAGCGGCAGGTAACTTCCAGGTCGTTCCACCCGATAATGACTCAACCTCTACTGACTGCTGAGATAGGCGCGGTACAAGGGATTAGGCAAGAGCAAGGTTGGACGTAGCAGAAGGTCAGGGCAGGCAGCAAGGATCATAGTCAGGGGCAACGGCAGGAGGTCTGGAACACTGGCTTGGGACATACAAGGAACGCTTTCACTGGCACAAGGCAACAAGATCCGGCAATACAGGGAAGGGGAAGTGAGGTGATATAGACCAGTGCACAGGTGGATTCACTAATTTGGGCCAGGTGCCAATCAGCGGCGCACTGGCCCTTTAAATCGCAGAGACCCGGCGCGCGCGCGCCCTAGAGAGCGGGGCCGCGCGCGTCGGGACTGAACCGACGGAGGCTGGTAAGGAGGCTGGGATGCGAACTGCGAGCGGGCGCGTCCCGCATGGCGGATCGCATCCCTGCTAGGGACACTATCGCAGCGCTCCCGGTCAGGGGGTCTGACCGGGGCGTTGCGAGCAGGTAAACGCTGCGAGCGCTCCGGGGAGGAGCGGGGACCCGGAGCGCTCGGCGTAACAGCCCCTGGTTGACTACACAGATTACTGCTGAGAAGAACAGGAATTTGCAGCCTATTACAAGACTAAGTGGCCAGAGTGAACACTGCAATTTTTGATAAATTTGGTTTAAGTGTAGTTATACCGTACTTTACTTTCTACTAAGTTGAGATTTTTTCCCTTTTCCAAATAAAGATATTGTAAAAAAAATAAAAAATAAACATACATATTTGGTATCACTGTGTGCAGAATTGTCAGAACTATTAAAATATATTGTTATTGATCACACAAAGTAAATGGTTTAAATTGGCGCAACACATGAACCCTATAATAGACACAAAAAAACAACAACGAAATAGTTAACCCCTTAAGGACGAGGCCCATTTTGGCCTTAAAGGGGTACTCCGCCCCCAGACATCTTATCCCCTAACCAAAGGATAGGGGAAAAGATGTCAGACCCCCGGGATCTCCTCTGCGGCACCGCTCTATCATTACTGCACAGAGCAAGTTCGCTCTGCACGTAATGACGGGCAATACAGGGGACGGAGCAGCGTGATGTCATGGCTCCGCCCCTCATGACATCACGGCCCGTCCCCTTAATACAAGCCTATGGCAGGGGGCGTGACGACCGCCACGCCCCCACCCATAGACTTGTATTGAGGGGGCGGGCCATGACGTCATGAGGGGCGGAGCCGTGACGTAACGATGCTCCGGGCCCTGTATTGCCCGTCATTACGTGCAGAGCGAACTCGCTCTGTGCAGTAATGATAGCGCGGTGCTGCAGAGGAGATCCCGGGGGTCTGACATCTTATCCCCTATCCTTTGATAGGGGATAAGATGTCTTGGGGCGGAGTACCCCTTTAAGGACCAGGCCAATTTTATGTTAACATTTTCGTTTTTTTCCTCCTCGCCTTCTAAAAATCCAAAACTCTTTTATATTTCCGTCCACAGACCCACATGAGGGCTTGTTTTTTTGTGTCACCAATTGTACTTTGTAATGACATCACTTATTTTACCATAAAATGTACGGCGCAACCAAAAAATTATTATTTATGTGGGGAAATTGAAAAGAAAACCGCAATTTAGCAAATTTTTTAAGGTTTTGTTTTCACACCGTACACTTTACGGTAAAAATGACGTGTTCTTTACTCTGCGGGTCAATATGATTAAAATGATACCCATGTTATATGCTTTTCTATAATTGTACCGCTTTAAATAAAATCTCAAACTATTTTAACAAAATTAGTATGTTTGAAATTGCCCTATTTTGACCACTTATAACTTTCTCATTTTTGCGTATATGGGGTGGCATGAAGGCTCATTTTTTGCGTTGTGATCTGTAGTTTTTATCAGTACCACTTTTGCTTATATTTTACTTTTTTATACATTTTTTATTTATATTTTTTGGAATAAAATGTGACAAAAAAGCAGCAATTTGGGCTTTTATTTATTTATTTTTAACGTTTACGCCCTTCACCATACGGGATGATTAACAATATATTTTGATAATTCATACTTTTACGCACGTGGTGATACCAAATATGTTTATTAATTATTTCTTTACGCTATTTTAGGGGTAAAATGGGGAAAACGGATGATTTACATATTTGTTGGGGGAGGGGATTTTTCACATTTTGTTACATTATTTTAAACTTTTTTTTTTTTCTTTTACACTTTAATAGTCCCTATAGGGGATTTATATCACTTGATTGCTAATACAGTTCAGTGCTATGCATAGGGCATAGCACTAATCAGTGTTATCGGTCATCTTCTGCTCTGGCCTGCTCAATCTCAGACCAGAGCAGGAGACCCCTGGAGACGGTGGAGGCAGGTGAGGGCATCGCTGCGGGCGATCCGATCATCCATTTAAAGTACCGCACTGCTGCAGAAGCCGTGATCTTTATTGATCACGGCATCTGAGGGGTTAATGGTGGGCATCAGCGTGATCGTACTCCGGCGCTAAGACATCTTATCCCCTATCCCGCTGGGGACCCCCATGATCTTGCACCCAGCACCCCGGTAGGATCAGTCCCCGGAGCGCGTTCACTCCGGGTCTGATTACTGGCGATCACGGGGATGGAGCATTGTGATGTCACGGCTCCGCCCCCGTGTTACATCATGCTCCGCCCCCTCAATGCAAGCCTATGGGAGGGGGCGTGATGCTGTCACGCCCCCTCCCATGGGCTTGCATTGAGGGGGCGGAGCGTGACATCACAATGCTCCGGCCCCGGTGGACTGATTCTAACTGGGTGCTGCGTGCAAGATCACGGGTGTCCCCAGCGGCAGAACCCTCGCGATCAGGCATCTTATCCCCTATACTTTGAATAGGAGATAAGATGTCTTAGCACTAGAGTACCCCTTTAATATTCCCTCTGCGGCATCCCACATAGATTTCCAAATCTGAATAATAAATTGCTTACCATTAATAATTAATTCCTTAACCATGGATTTTGTTTCTGTTATAGGTTACGGTGGAACGATGCGTTAATAATTCGCCAGTCGTCTTCCGGTGGAATCTTTTCTTTATTGCTGCTATGAAGAAAATCAATAAACTATTGTAACATCGGGACTACTTTTAAATTAGAATTGTTTTTATTAAAGTTTAATCTAATATTGTATAAAAAAAACAAAAACATTTCAATAAATTTTTCATTCTAGGCACGTGGTGGACTCTCTGTATGTTAAAGGGGTGCTCCGCTGCTCAGCGCTTGGAACAAACTATTCTGAATGCTGGAGTCGGCGCCAGGGGCTCGTGATGTCATAGCCCCGCCCCCTCAATGCATACCTTAGATGGGATGGAGTGTGATCCACACAGTGTGATATGGCAATCTTTGGTTGTGCGACCCCTGTTGCGGCCAAAGAGTGTTGTGTGAGTGTTGAGTGTTGAGCGCCTGTTAGGCTGGTACAAAATCACTAATTAGACTATAATGGGATTTTCTAATAGCCATTTTAACCCGTTATCGCCCGTTATTAATAACGGCCGTTATTTTGTGACAGGCGAATGAACGGGAGAAAAAGTGCATGAACTAATTCTCCCGTTACTATCGCCCGTCACACAAAATGTGTAATACAGTCTGATCGTTAAATTAGTTCTTTAATGAATCCTTGGGTGCCAACCCATGATATAAACCACCCTCCTTTTATTGGGTTAAAAAGTACCTGTCACCAAATACACTTTTCTAAACTACCTCAGGCTATGTTCCCTAACTACTCCTAACACCCCTCCCAACCTTAAAATAAAAAATTCTGAGCTTTAAAAGGGGTACTCCACTGGCGGTGTTCGGAACATTTAGTTCCGAATGTTGTGCACGCTCTTCTGGGGACGGCCCCGCCTCTTCATGACATCACGACCCGCCCCCTCAATGCAAGTCTATGGGAGGGGGCGTGACAGCCACCATGCCCCCTCTCATAGACTTGCATTGGAGGGGCCTGGCCTGACGGCACAAGGGGGCATGGCTAACCCCCGAAGCGCGAGCACAGCATTCAATACTAAATATTCTGAACGCTGGCCCGTGGAGTACCCCTTTAAAAAGCAGTGTATCTTACCTTTTTTCTTGCTCACCTAGTGCAATCTCCCGGCAGGAGAAAGTGGGTGTTTCCCAGCAGGTATGATATCACTGAAGCCTGCTGGGGGACCACTTCTGCCCTCACATGGTTGCAGTGCTGTGATGAATATAAGACCTTATGCTCTGTGCGGCAGCTTTTAGTCCGTGTATCTTTAAGTGAGGCTTTTTGTACCACCAGCTCAGGGGGACAGCTATGGGGAGCCCGTGTGCCCCCACATACGCAAATCTCCTCCTGGGCTGGTGGGAAGACACCGTTGTCTTCCCACCAGATGACAATCTCTGGACTCCCCACATTTTATTGTGGGCGAGATATATAGAAGACATTTTTGTGTTATGGTCGGGCTCTAGAGAGGTTTTCATCACTTTTTTGAATTTTTTTTACTCTAATGATCTGGGTTTAAGATTTACCTATGAGATGAACCTACATTGCTTACCTTTTCTTGATGTCATGGTCTGCAAGGATGACAATGGATTTCTATCCACAACTCTATTCCACAAGAGCCCCGCCACCAATAGTTTACTGCACTGGTCTTCTTTTCATCCCCAGGCTTCACGTAGAGGCATTCCCAAGGGCCAATACCTCAGAGTCCGGAGAAACTGTTCCTCAGACCTTGAATTCCACCAGGAGGCCAAAAAATTAAGGGACCGTTTCTGTCAAAGGGGGTATCCGGACACTGTTCTTGTCCTGGCATTTAAACATGCACAGAGTCAATCTCGCAGTGATTTACTGGTACCTAAAGTTCGTGAACAAGACGAATCAGCCACTCGCATTATAGCCACTTATGATGATCATTCTGCTTCCATTTATCAAATTCTACAGAGGCATTGGTCGATCCTGCAGGCAGATCCACTCTTGGATAGAGTCATATCATCTCGACCTCTTATCACATATCGTAAAGGTCGAAGTCTCCAGGATCGTCTAGTGCATAGCCATTATTCCCACCCAACTCCACCTGGGTCATGGCTAGAAGGTAAAATCTCTGGCAATTTTCCGTGCAGTGGCTGTCGTGCCTGTCCATTTATGGCACGAACCAAAACAGTGACCAGCTTGGTCACTGGTACGTCTTACCAGATCAGGGACTTTGGGAATTGTCGAACCAAAGGGGTAGTTTATTTGTGCCAGTGCACTTGCCCCCTAGACTATATTGGCAAGACTATACGTAAACTCCGCAGGAGGGTGTGTGAGCACATTAATGATATTGAACACAATCGTTCCACCCCAGTGTCTAGGCAAATACATGAAAAACATAATGGTGACTCAAAGAATCTTAGGTTCTCAATTTTGGAAGTCATAAGCCCCCCACCGAGAGGTGGCGACTATGACAGACTACTCCTTCAATAGAAGACCCGTTGGATTTATCGTTTCAAATCGTCCACTCCTTTGGGTATGAATGAAGTTCTCTTTTACATCTTTTATTTAGCACATTATAAGTTGAACCAAGAGAATGTAGCAGGCCGGCACTTTTATTGGACGGATCCAGCTGTCCTATATGGATCCATTGGTGTTCCTGTCCCAGCCTTTTTTGTCCATTGGCACGAAAAAGTGCCCTTTGCTTTATACCTTTTGACCTATTGTAGTCAAGGACTATACCAAGTGAGTGATGTGTGTGGCTACTTTACCATTATTCTCACATATGGTCCGTTGATATTATTTATATTTAGTATAGTTATCAATTCTCTACTGCTTTTCTCTGAGTAATCTTTGTATAACTGCGTGCATTTTTCCAAGTTTGTTTTGGATTAACATTCATAATTTTTGGGTGGTTTTCTTTGATTTTGTTGTTTTAGTGATGATCATTAAAAGTTATATTTTAGTGTCTTTCTGTGATTCTGGTTTAGACTGACACTTTGGTTATAGTCTCTAGTTCTGTGACAAGCTTTTAGCTCAGTGCAGAGAAACACTTCCTGAGTTTGGTCTCCTGCCAGGCCGGGAGGAGACCAAACTCACTATATTAAATTTAGAGAGTACCTTTCACCAAATAAAACTTTTAATATAGAATTCCTTGTGTAATTAGCAGACACTTTCCCATTCACTTGCTTTTAAAATTATCAACTTGAATAGGTTTAAAATGTAATATAAAAAACGGCCACTAGGTGGCTCTGTTCTGTTCCCTGCCACAATTAATACAGTGCGTTTGGTCTCCTCCCAGCCTGGCAGGAGTCCAAACTCAGGTAGTGTTTCTTTGCACTGAGCATGATTGACTGCTACATAGAGCCTCATTAAAAGCTGCATAGAGCCTGAGGTCTTCTATTAATCACAGCGCTGCAACGATGGGAGGGCGGAAGTGGTCCCCCCAGCAGGCTTCAGTCATGTCATGACTGCTGGGAAACACTCACTTTCTCCTGCATGGATGGGGGGGGAGTGTTAGGAAAAAGTTTATTTGGGGACAGGTACTTTTTAAACAAAAAGGACTCATGAAGCTCACAACACAAATAGCTCGAGGTTAACTGTTAGAGGCCAACAATACCAAAGATGACCAGAGATAATAGCTAGTATAAAATGAAAAAAAAAAAAAAGAAAGACAGTCCTCAAAAGCCATAAAGACTCCGGTCTTCACCACAAGGATTTGGTACTAATGTTACAAATTAGAGGGTAAAACAGTTATGAAAACACAAGTAGTTTTACTTAAGAGTATATGTAGGATTATTACAAGGTAGACAATGAGGGATGGATTCTGGTTTTTCCTTAATACTCATTGCCTGACTATTCTTACTTCACTTAAGGGGTACTCCGCTGCTCAGCGTTTGGAACAAACTGTTCTGAACGCTGGAGTCGGGAGCTTGTGACATCATAGCCCCGCCCCTCAATGCAAGTCTATGGGAGGGGGCGTGACAGATATATTATGTTTGAGCTGTTAATATATGTATACTCACAGCTATTGATCGTGCATATACAGGGTGGGCCATTTATAGGGATACACCTTAATAGAATGGGAATGGTTGGTGATATTAACTTCCTGTTTGTGGCACATTAGTATATGTGAGGGGGGAACTTTTCAAAATGGGTGTTTTTTTCAATAGGAAGAGGGTCATGTGACACATCAAACTTATTGGGAATTTCACAAGAAAAACAATGATGTGCATGGTTTTAATGTAACTTTATTCTTTCATGAGTTATTTACAATTTTCTGACCACTTATAAAATGTGTTCAATGTGCTGCCCATTGTGTTGTATTGTCAATGCAACCCTCTTCTCTATATACTGCTATATACACCGCAGGAGAAATGCTAGCACAGGCTTCCAGTATCTGTATACACTGCTATATACTACTATATACACCACAGGAGAAATGCTAGCACAGGCTTCCAGTATCCGTATACACTGCTATATACTACTATATACACCGCAGGAGAAATGCTAGCACAGGCTTCCAGTATCCATATACACTGCTATATACTACTATATACACCGCAGGAGAAATGCGAGCACAGGCTTCCAGTATCCGTATACACTGCTATATACTACTATATACACCGCAGGAGAAATGCTAGCACAGGCTTCCAGTATCCGTAGTTTCAGGTGCTGCAGAATGGGCAAAACTAAAATTGGAACATGACCCTCAGTTTACGCAGAAGATTTTGTTTAGTGATGAGGGAAAGTTTTATGTGAATGGTGAAGTTAACAAACAAAACCACCACTATTGGTCTGACACTAACCCACATTGGATAGATCCCTCCAAGACGGTTGGAACACAAAAATTGATGGTAGGTGTGGTATATGGGGTACAAAGATAGTGGGGCCATTCTTCGTCAATGGAAACCGCAAGGCTACTGGATCTGCGAAATTGCTAGATGATGATGTGTTTCCCTCTTTATGCACTGAAGCTGGCACGTTCCCTGAGTTTTTCCGTTTTTCCAGCAAGATGGTGCACCACCACATTATGGGTGTCAGTGGCGGATCCAGGGGGGGAGGGGGGGCAACGGGGCAATTGCCCCCCCCCCCGCTCCCTAGCATGGTGGAGCCAAAGCTGTAAGCTCCGGCTCCACCATTCACTAACCTTACACACACGCTGTGCGTACACAGCGTGTGAGCTGCGGGGACGAGATCCACTAAAGGCCGGCGCGATGACGTCACATCATCGCGCCGGCGCCTGGAGGACCCGTCCCCGCGGCCTGCATACTGGAAGTAAAGGTATGCTCAGGGATTAGGGAAACAGGATACGCGCCATTGTTAGGAGGGGGGGGTCAGAGAAAAGGGAATATTTCATGAGGGTCTGCAGGGCAAAGCATAGGGGGCATTATATGTGAAGAGCACATGACAGGGGGGCCCCCTGTCCTGTGCCCTTCACATATAATGTCCCCTGTGCTGTGCCACACATATAAATTATATGTGTGGGGCACACAGCACAGGGGTCATTATATGTGTGGGGCACAGCACAGGGGGGCATTATATGATATAATGCCCCCCTGTCCTGTGCCCCTCACATATAATGCCCCCTGTGCTGTGCCACACATATATATATGTGTGGGGCACAGCACAGGGGGCATTATATGTGTGGGGCACAGGACAGGGGGGCATTATATCATATAATGCCCCCTGTTCTGTGCCCCACATTTATAATGCCCCCCTGTCCTGTGCCCTTCATATATAATGTCCCCTGTGCTGTGCCACACATATAAATTATATGTGTGTGGCACACAGCACAGGGGGCATTGTATGTGTGGGGCACAGCACAGGGGGGCATTATATGATATAATGCCCCCCTGTGCTGTTCCCCTCACATATAATGCCCCCTGTGCTGTGCCACACATATATATTATATGTGTGGGGCACAGCACAGGGGGCATTATATGTGTGGGGCACAGGACAGGGGGGCATTATATGTGTGGGGCACAGGACAGGGGGGCATTATATCATATAATGCCCCCTGTTCTGTGCCCCACACATATAATGCCCCCTGTGCTGTGTCCCACACATATAATGCCCCCTGTGCTGTGCCCCTCACATATAATTCCCCATTATGCGCCCCTCACATATAATGCCCTCTGTGCTGTGCCCCTCACATATAATGCCCCCATCATGCGCCCCTCATATATAATGCCCCCTGTGCTGTGCCCTTCACATATAATGCCCCCATCATGCGCTCCTCACATATAATGCCCCCTGTGCTGTGCCACACATATAAATTATATGTGTGGGGCACACAGCACAGGGGGCATTATATGTGTGGGGCACAGCACAGGGGGCATTATATGTGTGGGGCACAGCACAGGGGGCATTATATGTGTGGGGCAAATCACAGGGGGCATTATATGTGTGGGGCACAGGACAGATGCCCCCTGTTCTGTGCCCCACACATATAATGCCCCCATTCTTTGCCCCTCACATATAATGCCCCCATCATGCGCCCCTCATATAGAATGCCCCCTGTGCTGTGCCCTTCACATATAATGCCCCCATCATGCGCCCTTCACATATAATGCCCCCTAAGCTGTGCCCCTCACATATAATGCCCCCATCATGCGCCCCTCACATATATTGCCCCGTGCTGTGCCCCTCACATATAATGTTCCTGTCATGTGCTCCAAACATATAATGCCCCCTGTGCTGTGCCCCTCACATATAATGCCCCCATTCTTTGCCACTCACATATAATGCCCCCATCATGCGCCCCTCATATAGAATGCCCCCTGTGCTGTGCCCTTCACATATAATGCCCCCATCATGCGCCCTTCACATATAATGCCCCCTAAGCTGTGCCTCTCACATATAATGCCCCCATCATGCGCCCCTCACATATAATGCCCCCTGTGCTGTGCCCCTCACATATAATTTTCCTGTCATGCGCTCCAAACATATAATGCCCCCTGTGCTGTGCCCCTCACATATAATGCCCCCTGAGGGGACAGGACATGGGGCTTTATATGTGAAGGGCACAGCACAGGGGGCATTATATGCGAGGGGCGTATGATGGGGGCATTATATGTGAGGGGCACAGCACAGGGGGCATTATATGTGAAGGGCGCATGATGGGGGCATTATATGTGAGGGGCACAGCACAGGGGGCATTATATGTGAGGGGCGCATGATGGGGGCATTATATGTGAGGGGCAAAGCACAGGGAGCATTATATGTGCGGGACGCATGATGGGGGCATTATATGTGCGGGACGCATGATGGGGGGTTTATATATGAGGGGCACATGATGGAGGCATTATATGTGAGGGGCAAAGAATGGGGGCATTATATGTGAAGGGCACAGCACAGGGGACATTAAATGTGTGGGGCACATGACAGGAGCATTATATGTGAGGGGCACAGCACAGAGGGCATTATTATGTGGGGGGAACAGGACGGGTCATAATTATTATATGTAGGGGTACAAGATGGGGCATTATTACTATATGTGAAGGCACAGAGTGTTTTGCCTTTCAGAAGTATAGTGTATATTATGAGGAATTTCTGGGGTGATACATTTTTTAGGGGCCACAATACATTACGGTATTTTACTCAGAGGGTGCACTGCACAGCAAGTTATATTCAGAGAGTGCAGTGTGTGATAGTATTAGATTTAGAGGGCACAGTATGTGTTAGTATTATATTCAGTGGGTACAGTGTGTGATAGTATTCTATTTAGAGGGTGCAGTGTGTGATAGTATTCTATTTAGAGGGTGCAGTGTGTGATAGTATTCTATTTAGAGGGTGCAGTGTGTGATAGTATTATATTTAGAGGGTGCAGTGTGTGATAGTATTATATTTAGAGGGTGCAGTGTGTGATAGTATTATATTCAGAGGGTGCGGTGTTTGGTAGTATTAAATTTAGAGGGCGCAGTGTGTGGTAGTATTATATTCAGAGGGTGCAGTGTGTGGTAGTATTATATTCAGAGAGTGCAGTGTGTGGTAGTATATTTAGAGGGCACAGTGTGTGATAGTATTATATTCAGAGGGTACAGTGTATGGCGGTATTATATTCAGAGGGTACAGTGTGTTGTATATTCAGGGGGTACAGTGTGTCAGAATTATATTCAGAGGGTGTGTGCCAGTATTATATTCAAAGAATACAGTGTTTGGCAGTATTATAATAATTATTGTTTTCATATAGAGGATCAGAATGTGCTGACATAGTGAGGAGACGTCTGGGCATCAAGTTCTGCAGAGAGAAGATTTAGCTGGAACAAATCCTGGCGGTATGTACCAGCTGAATTAGATAAGGAAAGACTATAGAGAAGACGTCACCTGTAATCACTGATATCATTGTGTATTCTCCTCACTATAGAGAAGACGTCACCTGTAATCACTGATCTCTATAGTGAGGAGAATACACAATGATATCAGTGATTACAGGTGACGTCTTCTCTATAGTGAGAATACACAATGATATCAGTGACTACAGGTGACATCTTCTCTATAGTGAGAATACATAATGATATCAGTGATTACAGGTGACATCTTCTCTATAGTGAGGAGAATACACAATGATAAGACGTCACCTGTAGTCACTGATATCACTGTGTATTCTCCTCACTATAGAGAAGACGTCACCTGTAGTCACTGATATCATTGTGTATTCTCCTCACTATAGAGAAGAGGTCATCTGTAATCACTGATATCATTGTGTATTCTCCTCACTATAGAGAAGACATCAGCTGTAGTCAATATCATTGTGTATTCCCCTCACTATAGAGAAGACGTCACCTGTAGTCACTGATATCATTGTGTATTCTCCTCACTATAGAGAAGACGTCACCTGTAGTCACTGATATCATTGTGTATTCCCCTCACTATAGAGAAGACGTCACCTGTAGTCACTGATATCATTGTGTATTCTCCTCACTATAGAGAAGACGTCACCTGTAGTCACTGATATCATTGTGTATTCTCCTCACTATAGAGAAGACGTCACCTGTAATCACTGATATCACTGTGTATTCTCCTCACTATAGAGAAGAGGTCATCTGTAATCACTGATATTGTGTATTCTCCTCACTATGTCCCATCAGAGCTGGAGTTACTTGTAAGTTCTGCAGTTATGATGGGTGAAACAACAACTCCCAGCATCCCCTTACCACTGCTTAGGTCATACTGGGAGCTGTAGTTTTAAATGGTAAAAATTTCTTTAGCACTTTCCCATTCTGTGGCAATTGGTATATTTGATTATTATTCTGACATATGAGCATGGGCAAAAAGTCTTAAACAAGGTTAGGACTGTATGATACATTTAATAATATTGTAAGTTCTGTAATCTTTTTTTCTGTCCGCCAACACAAAATACTCTAATAGTGCCCCTCCCGAGACTCGACTCTGGATCCGCCCCTGATGGGTGTCAGATCCGAGCATTCCTAGATGAACAGTTTCCTGGAAAGTGGGTTGGTTGTTGTGGGCCAGTTGAATGGCCCCCAAGGTCTCCCGATCTGACCCCCTTAGACTTTTATCTTTGGGGGTCATCTGAAGATAATTGTCTATGCTGTGAAGATACGAGATGTGCAGCACCTGAAACTACGGATACTGGAAGCCTGTGCTAGCATTTCTCCTGCAGTGTATATAGTAGTATATAGCAGTGTATACGGATACTGGAAGCCTGTGCTAGCATTTCTCCTGTGGTGTTGCTATCAGTGAGTGAAGAGTGGGAGAAGAGGGTTGCATTGACAATCCAACACAATGGGCAGCACATTGAACACATTTTATATAGACAAAGAAGGTTGCAGCAGCAGCAGCACACATTGGTCAAAAATGGAGGCTCTCAGCGCACCTTTTGATCAAAACGTGTCCCCCCCCCCATCCACCACGGGGAGGTGGCCTCATTTAGGATGAGACCCTAACACAAATTCTGAGCCTAACGCTCGTATCCACTCACCTCTGCTAGGCATATAGCCTCTGACTGGGTGACATGCTGGATCCATTACCAATCCAAATTAAAACACCTCCTTTGAAAAAGGGGAGGGGTGCACAGCTACAGAAGGTGCCATTCCCCCTGTGTTGTACAAAAACACAAAAAGAAAAATAGCCAGCACAACTACCTGATACACGGTGCATACTGGCACATACAGAGTATATAGACAAAGAAGGTTGCAGCAGCATACAAAAGGTGCGCTGAGAGCCTCCATTTTTTTTGACCTTCTTTGTCTATATACTCTGTATGTGCCAGAGCAGTATGCACCCGTGTATCAGGTAGTTGTGCTGGCTATTTTTCTTTTTGTGTTTTTGAACACATTTTATAAGTGGTCAGAAACTTGGAAATAACTCAAGAAAGAATAAAGTTACGTTAAAAACAAGCACATCATTGTTTTTATTGTGAAATTCCCAATAAGTTTGATGTGTCACATGACCCTCTTCCTTTTGAAAAAACAAAAGTTGGATTCAAAATGGCCACCATGGTCACCACCCATCTTGAAAAGTTTCCCCCCTCACATATACTAATGTGCCACAAACAGGAAGTTAATATCACCATATCACCTCCGGTTGAAAACATTTTTATTTTATTTTTTTTAAGATCTTTATAAGTCAACTGGTGCCAGAAAGTTAAACAGATTTCTAAATGACTTCTATTAAAAAATCTTTACCCTTCCTGTACTTATTAGCAGCTGTATGCTACCGAGGACATTTTGAATCTTTTTTTGTCTTGTCCACAGTGCTCTCTGCTGACACCGCTGTCCGTGTCAGGAACTGTCCAGAGCAGGAGAGGTTTGCTATGGGGATTTTCTCCTGCTCTGGACAGTTCCTGATACGGCATCAGGTGTCAGCAGAGAGCACTGAGGTCAAGACAGAAAAGAAATTCAAAAAGCAAAGAATTTCCTTGGTAGCATACAGCTGCTAAAAAGTACTGGAAGGATAACGATTTTTTATTAGTACTTTAAAAATCTGTTTGGACTTTCTGGCACCAGTTCATTAAAAAAAAAAAAAAGTTTTCCACCGGAGTACCCCTTTAACCATTTAGGGCATACAGGTACGCCTTCGCTCCCTGGAACTTAAGGACCCAGGGCGTACCTGTACGCCCGTGGGCATTTCGGTCCCCACCGCGTGCCAGGCGGGGACCGTATCGGGGTGACTGCTGATATCGATCAGCAGGCACTCCGCACAAATTGCCGGTGGGGGGGTTAACTTTCGGTTTCCCTGTTCTGCTCACCCACAATAGGCGGTGCAGAACGGGGAAACCGAAGGGGACTAGCGCCGAAGTCCACTTACCCATCCGGCAGCAGCAGGCAGTGATCGGCGGCAGAAGAGGACGGCTCCCTAGATCCAACGGAAGCCGGTGAGTTGCCTAGCAACATCTGGAGGGCTACAGTCAGACCACTATACAGTGGTCTCTAAACTGTAGCCCTCCAGATGTTGCAAAACTACAACTCCCAGCATGCCCAAACAGCTGTCTCGGCATGCTGGGAGTTGTAATTGCATACCTCCAGCTGTTGCATAACTACATTTCCCAGCATGAGAAACCTTTGGCGTTGGTGTGCGGGCTCTGATGTGTACTTCTTATAAGGATATACTGGCGAATGTCTCAATTTTACATCAGTTTTGAGGGTTAGTTAATATCATTGTTTACATCAACCAAAGGAGTGAAACCATATTGTGGTCCGCAAGTGCGGGACCTCCACTCCAACTTAGGTGCACAACTGCACTTGGGGTTGAGCACCTCTTATCACTTTAGACCACACTAATGTAGTTGTTTAATGTCTAAATTATGTAATACGCATCCACATACACATATATCTGGTGTAGGATGTCATTGTGGTACTTATGACCGTCTGCAGGCATCCTCCATTGTATGCATATTATGCTGGGCATCACCCATAGCAACGGATCACAAGTGCAGGACCACCATCCCAGCTTAGGTGCACAACTGCACTTGGGGTTGATTGTTTTCTGCCATGACCACGTTAAAGTTTAAAGGGTACATTCACACTGGCAGGTTTACAGTGAGTTTTCTGCTTCAAGTTTGAGCTCCAGCACATTTTTCACCGCAGCGCAAACCCCTAGCGGGAAATTCACTGTAACATGCCAGTGTGAATGTACCCTAAAAATACTACACTAAACTAAAACACAAAATAAAGGGTAAAACACTACATATACACCCTTACCCTGTCTCCTCCCCCCCCCCCCCCAAAAAAAAAAAAAATGAAAAACGTATTGTACAGCATAGTTTTCAAAACGGAGCCTCCAGCTGTTGCAAAACAACAACTCCCAGCATTTCCGGACAGCCACTGACTGTCCAGGCATGCTGGGAGTTTAGCAACAGCTGGAGGCACTCTGTTTGGGAATCAATGTCGTAGAATACCCCTATGTCCACCCCTATGCAATCCCTAATTTAGGCCTCAAATGTGCATGGTGCTCTCTCACTTCGGAGTCTTATTTCAAGGAAAGAGTTTAGAGCCACATTTGGGGTATTTCCGTACTCGGGAGAAATTGCACTACAAATTTTGGGGGGCTTTTTCTCCTTTTACCCCTTACGAAAAGGAAAAGTTGGGGGCTACACCAGCATGTTAATGTAAAATTTTGTAATTTTTTTACACTAACTGGGGCTGGTGTTGCCCCATACTTTATTTTCACAATCGCTAAAAGGAAAAAGACCCCCAAAATTTGTAACGCAATTTCTCCCGAGTACGGAAATACCCCATATGTGGGCGCAAAATGCTCTGCGAGCGCACAACAAGGCTCAGGAGTGAGAGCGCAATATGTAAATTTGAGGCCTAAATGGGTGATTTGCACAGGGGGTGGCTGATTTTACAGTGGTTCTGACATAAACACAAAAACAAATACCCACATGTGACCCCATTTTGGAAACTAAACCCCTCACGGAACGTAACAAGGGGTATAGTGAGCCTTAACACCCCACAGGTGTTTGACGAATTTTCGTTAAAGTTGGACGGTAAAATGAAAAAAAAAAAAAAATTTTCACAAAAATGCTGGTGTTACCCTAAATTTTTTTATTTTCAAGGAAAATAGGAAAAAAAAGCCCCCCAAAATTTGTAACCCCATTTCTTCTGAGTATATAAATACCCCATATGTGGATGTAAAGTGCTCTGCGGGCGCACTTCAATGCTCTGAAGAGGAGCGCCATTGGGATTTTGAAGAGAAAATTTGTCCGGAATTGAAGGCCACATGTGTTTACAAAGCCCCCATAGTGCCAATGGACCCCCACATGTGACCCCATTTTGGAGACTGCACCCCTCATGTAATGTAATAAGGGGTGATGAGAGCATTTACGCCCCACAGGTGTCTGACAGATTTTTGGAACAGTGGTCCGTGAAAATGAAAAATTTAATTTTTAATTTGCACAGCCCACTGTTCCAAAGATCTGTCAAATGCCAGTGGATTGTAAATACTCACTGCACCCCTTATTAAATTCTGTGAGGGGTGTAGTTTCCAAAATGAGGTCACATGTGTGGGGTCCACTATTCTGGCACCACGGGGGGCTTTGTAAATGCACAAGGCCCCCCGACTTCTATTCCAACCAAATTCTATCTCCATAAGCTCAATGGTGCTCCTTCTGTTCTGAGCATAGTAGTGCGCCAGCAGAGCACTTGATGTCCCCCACATGGGGCATTTCCATACTCAGAAGAGATGGGGTTTACAAATTGTGGGGGTAATTTTATCCTATTACCCCTTGTAAAAATGTAAAATTTGGGGAAAAATCCATCATTTTAGTGAAATATTTTTTTCTCATCTACACATCCAACTTAAAACAAAAAGTCGTCCAGCATCTGTGAAATGTTAAGGCTCACTGTACCCCTTGTTATGTTCCTTGAGGGGTGTCGATTTCAAAATAGTATGCCATGTGTTTTTTTTTTTTTGCTGTTGTGGCACCATAGGGACTTCCTAAATGCGACATGCCCCCCAAAAACCATTTCAGCAAAATTTGCTTTCCAAAAGCCAAATGTGACTCCTCTTCTGAGCATTGTAGTTCTACCGCAGAGCATTTTAAGTCCTAACATGTGGTATTTCCAGATGGGGTTACAAATTTTGTGGGGCATTTTCTCCCATTACCATTTTTACAAAGGGTAAATTTGGGGGAAAAAAATGCACTTTGGTGAAATTTTTTTTTCTCATTTACATGTCCGACTAACGAAAAGTCGTCAAACACCTGTGGGGTGTTAAGGCTCACTGGACCCCTTGTTACGTGCCTTGAGGGGTGTAGTTTCCAAAATAGTATGCCACGTGGGGGGGGGGGGGAGGGTGGTTTCTGTTGCTCTGGCACCATAGGGGCTTCCTTAATGTGACATGCCCCCCAAAAACCATTTCATCAAAATTCAAAATCCCATTGCCGCTCCTTCCCTTCTGAGCCCTCTACTGCGCCCGCCGAACACTTGACATACACGAGGTATTTCCTTACGCGAGAGAAATTGGTTTACAAATTTTGGAGGGCTTTTTCTCCTATTACCCCTTGTAAAAATTCAAAAACTACAAAACCATGCGAGTGTAAAAAATGAAGATTTTGAATTCTCTCCTTCGTGTTGCTGCTATTACTGTGAAACACCTAAAGGGTTAAAGAAGAACTCCAGAATATAAAAATTGTCCCCCATACTGCTGGCAGTAAAAAAATAAAGATACATACCTTCCTTCGCTCCCCCGTGCCTCCGGTAACAGTCTCCGCCGTGATCCTCTTCCTGGTTGCCGGTGGTCGGCGAGTCATATCGCTGGCTGAGCGCAGTATGCTGAGCGGCAGTGACGTTTTCGGCCCCGGCAGCAGGTGCCGGTGTAGTAAAAAATTATGTCCCAAAACGTTCTCACACTGCCGCTCAGCCTATCGCCAGCCGAGTCGGGACTTCACTGCAGCTGGCGATTGGCTGAGTGCAATAAGACTCTCCGACCACCGGCACCCAGGAAGAGGATCACGGCGGAGACCGGAGACGGTTACCGGATGCCCCGGGGGAGCGGAGGAAGGTATGTACATCTTTATTTTTTTACTGCCGGCAATATGGGGGACAATTTTTGTGTTCTGGAGTTCTCCTTTAACACACTTACAGAATGTCATTTTGAATACTTTGAGGGGTGCAGTTTTTATAATGGGGTATTTCTAATAGGAAGTCCCTTCAAATCCACTTCAAAACTGAACTGGTGCCTGAAAAATTCAGATTTGGAAAATTTTGTGAAAAATTTGAAAATTGCTGTTGAACTTTGAAGCCCTCTGGTGTCTTCCAAAAGTAAAAACTTGTCAACTTTATGATGACAATATAAAGTAGACATATTGTATATGTGGATCAATATATAAATTTATTTGGAATGTCTATTTTCCTCACAAGCAGAGGGCTTCAAAGTTAGAAAAATGCGAAATTTTGTATTTTTCTTCATCAAATTTTGGAATTTTTCAACAAGAAATGATGCAAGTATCGTCAAAAATTTACCACTAACATACAGTAGAATATGTCACGAAAAAACAACCTCGGAATCAGAATGAAAGGTAAAAGCATGCCAGAGTTATTAATGCTTAAAGTAACAGTGGTCAGATGTGCAAAAAAATGGCCGTGTCCTACAGTGAAAATGGGTTGGTTCCTTAAGGGGTTAATGTCTCATTTTTCATTTCTGGAACTCTCATTTTTTTCTTCTTGCTTTTTAAAATCCATAACTCTCCCAATCATCACTAATTTTAACACAATATGTACAATGAAGAAAAATTTTTTGTGGAGTAAAAAACTAAAAATGCCATTACGCAACTTTTAGTTTATTTTTGTTTTTAACAGTGCACTTTATGGTAAAATTATCACGTTCTTTTTATTCTGTAGATTCATACGATTACAACAATACCCAATTTAGGCTTCTTTCCCACTGTCATTGCACCTGTCAAAAACGGTTGTCAAACTCTTTTTCCCCCTCCGAGTTTGATGGCCGTCATTTTGATGAGCACAAGCTGTATTTTTCTCCCGCTATTTTCCCTGGCATCCCCGAGGGCCATCACACTACCGTGTCCTAATGGTATCATGAATGAGTCCTTATGAGTTTCATTTTAATTTACTAGTTAAATCTATAACGCTCTCTCGCAGTGGTCTCATCAGCAATATCAACCAACACAGTAACCGGCTTTAGGTGTCGCGATGGACTTTTATTGTGGGATCACAAGGGTTAATAGCCTAACAGTGGCAGGTTATTAGCTGTGGTCCCTGGCTGTTAATTCAGGCCGTGGTCCCACGGGTCAGAGTGGTTCCCCCTTCCACGGCGTACCTTTACATCCTATTGTGGGAAGGGGTTAAAGAGAACCTGCCACCAGCTATCAGGAGGGCCGATGACTGTCTGGGCATGCTGGAAGTTGTAGTTTTTGTAGTTTTCAGACTACTGGTCTGGGGTGTTTGATGCAGTTTGAGCCAAATCCAGAATATTTTTTTTTTTAAATAAAAAAATCGTATTAAAAGTCAGACCAAGGAAAAACAATCATATAATAGATCAAAATGTATTTTTTAAAAATTGTTTACAATTAGACAATGACACAAAATTAAATGTTATATTTGCAATCATATCAGTTTAGAAAAAAAACAAAAAAAAAACAAAAAACAACAAAATAAAAAAAAAAAAACATAAACCCCACAAAGAGCCATTCTATCGAAATGTCAGCTAAGCCATGCACGCAGCGTCAGGAGGTAAACCATGACCTCACGAGCATCGGGATGAGAAAAGTGACAAATTTAATGCCGCTTACAAACTGGACCAGCAGGTTTATTGTGCCAGAAAAAAAAAAAGAATTAAAACATCAGGGCATTTCCAAGTACAAGTCTGTGGGTTGTCAGGAACACTGAACTGATAAGAACGCAACGGTGGCTTCATGAGAGCTTCAGCGAATGTAGGGAAGGTAGAAGTACTGTCCAAAATTACAGGAGGCTTCCAAAAAAAGGCACTTCCCTACATACAAGTGATATCGCAACTTGTTTAGAACAGAACAAAAACGAGTGCTACGGAACAGGGTAGAACTTTAGGGAAAAAAACAAAACAAAAAAACAAAATAGGATTCAATGTGATCCATTTGTTGAACTATCACAGAGCGTCATCTTTGACTCTTTGCTTCTCCTCATTGTCAGAGCTGTGACGGTCGTGGTCCTTGCTGTCGTACTCGCGTTTGTGGCCTCTGTCTTTACTACGACTTCTCTTCCGCGGCCTCTCCCTACTTGAGCTTTGTTCTCTCTTTCGTGACTTCTCTGCGCTGTCCGCCCGCCCGTGGCTACTGCTTCTACTACGTTTGTTCGGTTTATCTTTCTGCCTGTTTGATTTTTCTTTGCTTCGGCTCCTCCCGCGGGCGTTTTTGCTGGGGCTCCTACTCTTTCTCTGCTTCCGTTCTTTGCTCCTACTCCGGCTGTGTCTTCTTTCCTTACGCGATTCTCTGTCCTCTCTGTGCCGTCGCTCCTCTCGATCTTTCTTTTCCTCACTCCTCTTGCGCTCTTTGGAACGCTCTCTGGGTCTCTCCATATCCTTTTCCCTGCAGTTGCCCTTTTTCTCGTGGTCCCGCTTTCTGCTTCTCTCGTTTTCTTTTTCTCTGTCCTTGTCTCTGCGCTCTGTCTTGCGGTCTCTGCTCCGACTCCTAGTCCTGTGCCTCTCTCGACTTTTGCTTCGTCTACGTTCATTGCTTCGCGATCGTCGTTTGTCTTTGGATTCGCGTTCTACCCGCTGTCGTTCTCTTTCTCGCTCTAATTCCCTGTCAAAACTTGTTGTTCCGTGATGTTCCCTATGATGGCTTCTGCTCCTTGATCTCCTGGGAGACCTTCGAGGACTTGCGGACCTTTTCGGAGACCTACACAAAATGTTAAAACAAGAGAGTTAAATTTGAAAAAAATATATTATACATACACACACAATAAAAATGCATGTATATATAAGTTTGGGAAACCCATACCCCTTTTAAAGGGGTATTCTAGTTGTCAAACAAAAAAAAAAAATACAATAAAAAACACAACTCACTTAGTCCTGGCCCCCACAGTTGACATTCGTTCGCCGAATCTGTTGTCTTCCTGCTTCAGAGACAAGCGCAGGACCTGCCAGGCCAATCACTGGTCATGGTAGTTTCCACATCTTGGCCAGTGATTGGCTGAGCTGGCAGGTCTTGCAACAAATGCTCGTCTCTAAAGCAGGAAAAAAGTCCTGGGGGACCAGACTGAGAAACAGGAGCTGCTGAGAACTGGGACTAGGTAAGTATTACCACCCCCCCCCCCTTTCCCCTGCCACAGTAGTGTGTAAGTATGTGTAGATTTAATAAGAGTCAGGAATACCCCTTTTAGAGTATATCATTTCAGCACGTTCGGTCAGTGTTTCCAAACCAGGGTGCCTTCAGCTGTTCCAAAACTATAACTCCCAGAATGCCAGGTCAGCCAAAAACCAGGATGTTGGGAGTTGTAGTTTTGCATCAGCTTGAGAAACATTGGTAAGAAAACAGTGTTAGGTTAAAGTCGGGCAGCTCTTTTTAAAGGGGATTGCGAACAAACATCACCTGGACCGTCTCCTCTCCACATGACGCTGAACTTCCTCTACTTCCTCCGCAGCTTTCTCCTTGACCTTTCTTGGTTTGCTCTTAATCTGCTGGTCTATGTGTTTTTGCACTGGGACAGGGATTCTTGGGAACAGAGTAGAGAACCATTCCAGCTTGGTAAGGAATGAACGTAACATCTCTCCTATTGTCATCACGCAGCCTCCGCCAGCTTTCACATCCAGGTCCTACAAGATGAGCAGAACAAGGAGACAAAAGGGGAGAAGAACCTTGTAAAACTGCGTCTTCCATATGTGAGATCAATAGGGTGTCACAGAGCTACACCTTCACACTGGAGATAGCTAGTCTCGGCTGCGTTCATAATTCGGTGATCTGAAGATAGCACAAAGAAGCGTGCGGACTACATTCACTATATTTATAGGAGGTTAAAGGGGTACTCCGCCCCTAGACATCTTATCCCCTATCCAAAAGGGAACCTCAGACATCCGGTGCATGGAGAAAACTTCGCTCTGTGCTGGATGACTGACAATGTGGACTCGAGACTCGTGAGTTCATGGCAATGCCCTGCTTGAGATGTCACGGCCACGCCCCCTCAATGTAAGTCTATGGGAGGGGGCGTGACGGCAGTCACGCCCCCTCCCATAGACCTGCATTGAGGGGGGCGAGGCCTGTACATCATGAGCCTCTGGCGCTGCACCCAATGCTCCAAAACGCAGGGTGCAGCAGCAGGGAGATCACGGGGGTCCTTTGG